>NC_073378.1:32332800-32612800 GCF_028641065.1 Leucoraja erinaceus | reverse complement strand
ATTTGAAATTGAATTCAAATTGAGAAAGCGAGAGAGAGAAAGAGAGAGAAAGCGACTTCATATATCCCCAATTACTTTGCATAGATCAGTATTAACAAAAAAGAGAGTGAGTTTCAGTGCTTTAAAATTCACATGGTAGTCACTACCATGATGTAGAATCGTCTCTTTATCTCACGAACCCCCTGATGTGCATGTTACATGTTTTTTAATTATTATTCTCACATGCCGCAGCGTCATTGCATGCAGCGCCTGCAGCTGAGATTATTGCAGTGATTTCCCTGATGAAGAAACAGTGTTTCGCAACGTGATTACACTATGTTTATGTCCATTGTTAACGCATGTTAAGTTGCAGACTGATTGAAGGCTTTGGACTTTGTATCTCTTTTGAAAAAAAAAAGATCTTCTTGATCGTAAACAAACACTTTCAGCCGTTCTGTCTTCTCCTGTTATGACAATATATATAGCACGACTCTTTGCAGTAATCAAAAAGCTGGAAAAATATTTCTCTCTTATCAGAAAGTAGAATACTTTTGTTTAAACCCCCCCACCCCACCCCTCCTCCACTGCCCATGTCCACTATTGTACTGACTGGGTAGTGTATGCAAAACAGAACGTTTCACTGTACCTAGGTACATGTGACAATAAAGTATCATATATTCATTCTGGAAGTGGTTGGGGATTTATGGAATATATTATGTGGTGGCTCTCCGGGAGTAGTGTGCACATTTTTTTTTTGTTTTGCTGCTGTTGTTGGGTTTTCGCGGAAGATGAGCCGGTTCCGTTGTTACTGCATGCGGTCTGTTTGCAGCTGCTGCGGTTGGTACTGACTGAAGGCTGCAGCAGCAGCAGCGGCCCCCGGCGCGGAGCTGGGCATGGGCTGCTGCACGGCGTAGCTGTAGCCGGCGGCCGTCATGTAGCCAGCGGCGGCGGCGGCAGGAGAGGCGGCGTACGGGTACTGCTCGTAGGCGGCGGCGGCGGCAGCTGCAGCCGTGGCTGCCGAGTACTGGGCGTAGGCCGTCCCGGTGTAGTCGATGTACGGGGAGGCAGCAGCCGCGGGCTGCACGTGCGGGATGACCACTCCGGGTTGCATGAAGGCTTGCGGGTAGACGTAGTGAGCTGGAATCCTGTGGGATGAGGAAGAATAAAAACAAAAACAAAAATTAATAAAAACAGTCAAGAAACAGCCAGCACCGCGATCGGGCTCGATCCGTCCACACTGTCATTTTATTTCTCTTTAAAATATCTAGATGTTATTGTGCATATAGGGTTGCCACAATAAAAACGGAGGGATTCATCACCCACTAAACTGCTGCAATATACATTGTTGGCCAACTTCTTAACAAAAATCGAAACAATTTGTGTATTAATTAAAAAGTGATTTAAATACAAATAGGTAGACAAAATTGCTGGAGATTTTTTTCCAGCATCTGCAGTTCTTTCTTAAATACAAATATGGGTATGTTTTATATTTATATTACACATTATATTTAATATTTACCCATTTCATTTAATTAATAAGAAGAAATGAATATTAATTTGAGCAGCATGAAACAAAGAACATTTTTTTTGTGCTGGAGTAACTCTAGAACACCTCGAAAGGAACAAACTTTTTGCGGCGTTCATAGTTCAACAGGTTTTGGGATAATTTCAGAAAATTAAAAAAAAAAATAATAATAATTGCAAGCAATTTCCTCATCATTATTTCACTCTAATGCTGAGATTCTTCCCAAGCAGTTTTGGTGGGGATAAGTTATTAGAAATAATATCCTGGCAACCCTATGTGATGCTATGCAGTTTTCACCACTCATTAATGATCGTATCATATCACAGATCCACAATCCCATCACCCTAATTAAAAGAAAAACCACAGGCAAAAATCCACAAACAAAATTAACCAAAAGAAGATACCAAACAAAAAAAGGCCACAAGGTGATAAAACACATGGTCACACAGCAAGATCACTCTGCACATGACATCTAGGGAGGGTCTCACTTGTCACCATTCAGGCTCCGATAATAATGGGGCCAGAGACACTACTACAAACACAGCACTGAACCCCCCCAGTCCATGTGCTTTACAGTCTAGGACGAGGTCACAGGTAGTCCTTGGACAAGGACTCGGACCTCATCCGATGGGCTGCAACGATCCACCTAGTGACACGCAAAAGAAAAAAATAAAGACACTAAAAGACAAAGGTTGGGGGGGGGGGGGGGGGGGGGGGGGGGGGGGGGGGGGGGAGGGGAGGGGTGGGGGGGGGGGGGAGGGGGGGGGGGGGGGGGAGGTGGAGGAAATGGGTGGAAAAGAGAAAGAGAATACATCACGGTGAGAGAGAGAAAGTTGACTGCAGAAAGATTTTCCAATCGTTTTCAGAAAGACAATGCAAGTACCCATCCCTGAGGATATACTGAAGGGTCTCGACCAAAATCCATCACATATTCCTTTTCTCCACGGATGCTTCCTGACCCGCTGAGTCACTGCAACCTTTTGTGTTTGTCCTGAGAATATAGATATTTGCAAGTTGTTCTAATCCATGAGATGCGTAGAAAGGATTCAACAAAAGACTCTAGGAACTCCAAAATTGAGTGAGTGAGTGAGTGAGTGTCTTTCAAGATGGAGTTAGATTTAACTCTTAGGGCGAACGGAATCAAGGGATATGGGGAAAAAGCAGAAACAGGGTACTGATTTTGGATGATCAGCCATGATCATATTGAATGGCAGTGCTGGCTCGAAGGGCCGAATGGCCTATTCCTGCACCTATTTTTCTGTGTGCGTGCGTGTGCTCGCCCAGATCCAGAGTAAAAGTTCTTTGTGTTAGTTCAGCCGTATCCACCCGCTCTCCATTGTCCAGAACCCACCAAAATTTGGTCACTGAGCAACTGGTTGGACTCAGCTACAGAGCTGTACAGCACAGAAACAGTCCTATAATAGACACAAATAGCACAATAGCACCTATTTTCTATGTTTCTAATAGACACAAAATGCCAGAGTAACTCAGCGGGTCAGGCAACTTAGACATAGACTCTTCGAGCCAGCACCGCCATTCAATATAATCATGGCTGATCATTCAGAACTCCTCCGTTCCTGCTTTCTCCCCATATCCCTTGATTCCGTTAGCCCTCAGAGCTATATTGAGTTTCTCAGAAGAGAAAGGATGGGTGTTGTTTTGGGTCGGAGCCCATCTCCAGTCTAAAGAGGGGACCCGGCCCGAAACGACAGTCTGAAGAAGGGTGTCGACCGGAAACGTCACCCAACCCTCTTCCCCAGAGATGTTGCCGGCCACACCGAGTTATCTATTGTGTCTATCCTCGGTGTATAGCGCTGTGGGCAGTTCCTTTCCACACAGAAACAGGCCTGTTGGCCCAACTTGTCCAAGGGTTGCTCCAAGCTCATTTCATGCTGCATGGTTTGTTATAATCCCTGTGGTAAGAGTTACTTACAACTTCTTGCAGTCAGTTTGTCTTGCTATCCTGTTTTGTTTCGAAAAGGCAAATCCATTTTGTTTCTAAAAATATCTTTGACAGTTAGTTGTCAGATCCAAGTTCAATTCAGCACAGGTGCTGTTGTCAGGGGCACAGTGGCATTTATTTTCCAAGTTTAAGGAGCAAATTTCTATTTTAGAATTATCTTTGCATTAGTCTGTATGTAATGAAAGTTGGGGGAAGAGGGTGAATCTGTGGAATTCATTGCCACAGAGAGCTGTGGAGGGCAGTTAGTGGATATTTTTAAGGCAGAGATTGACAGATTCTTGATTAGTAAAGGCGTCATAGAAACATAGACAATAGGTGCAGGAGTAGGTCATTCGGCCCTTCGAGCCTGCACCGCCATTCAATAGGACCATGGCTGATCATCCACAATCAGTACCCCGTTCCTGCTTTCTCCCCATATCGCTTGATTCCATTAGCCCTAAACTTAATCTAACTCTCTCTTGAAAACATCCAGGGAATTGGCCTCCACTGCCTTCAGTGGCAGAGAATTCCACAGGTGTCAGGGGTTATGGGGAGAAGGCAGGAGAATGGAGTTGAGAGGGAGAGGTAGATCTGCCTTGATTGAATGGCGGAGTATACTCCATGGGCCGAATGGCCTAATTCTGCACCTGGAAGTTATGAAATCAGATTCTTCAAGTTATAGTTTACATTTATGATAGAGATATTCAAGCACTTTGTTAATAATAGATGCCGAGAAACAATTCATCACCGGTCACGTTCAAAATTAGTTTTGAACCAGGAAGTCCAGTGGAACTCTCTAATTCATGATAAAAGAGATTAAAAGCATCACGGAATTATTATTGAAAATGTATTTTGATTAATTTTGCAATATTTTGTTTGTTATAAAACAGCTTTTCTGCTATTGCTCACCATGGATTAAAAATCCATCAGGCGAGAATGAAATGCTCGGAGAAGGAGAAAGAGGTGCAGCGCGCAGGCCTTGAACCTGGTGAGACACAGGAGGAGCCCGGCCAGGACTCACCCCACAGAGCCCAGGCCCTCCACGCACTAGAGTCTTCCAACCCCTGCAGAGTGGTTACTAAGATGGCTGATCCGTGGGCGGTTGCTGCTGGGATGCAAGTCGGGGCCTGATCAACCCCGGCTGGGTCGCCTGGGCGAGGGCGTCTGATGTTGTGAGACCCGAAACACCCAATGACCCCAGGTCACATCACTGAGGATGCGTTCCAGCACATCTAGAATAACATATATAACAATTACAGCACGGAAACAGGCCATCTCGACCCTTCTAGTCCGTGCCGAACACATAATCTCCCCTAGTCCCGTATACCTGCGCTCAGACCATAACCCTCCATTCCCTTCCCATCCATAGAAGATGTATATTTTTCACAGTGTCAGCTAATAATCACAGTTCTAGTCTCATTATTCCAACATCTTAATACTGATTGCTGCACCTTCTACTGATTCACTGATTGGTGAATATAGTATCTCTACATGATCGCCTATATCTTGTTTCCCTTAGCCCTAACCCTGGTAATATCAGTGTGGAGTTTTATGTAGCAGCAGGCGAGGGCTAAATGGACCGAGCTGCCAGTGGAGGCCGTTGGAGCCATGGCTCTTTATTTATCACATGTATAGAGGCACAGTGAAATTATTTTTTGTATACAGTTCAATAAAGTATTTTACCAGATACTATAACAGCAATTGAAATGCACTTGGATTCATTGGTCACCCTCGGACCATCCTTGTTCAAACTTTGCTGGCTTTACCTTGCATTAAATGTTATTCCCTTAACATGTATCTAAACACTGTAAATGGCTCGATTGTAATCACATAGAAAATAGATGCAGGAGGAGGCCATTTGGCCCTTCGAGCCTGCACCGTCATTCACTGTGATCATGGCCGATCATCCACGGTCAATAACCCGTGCCTGCCTTCTCCCCATATCCTTTGATTCCGCTAGCCCCTCGAGCTCTATCTAACTCTCTTTTTAATTCATCCAGTGAGTTGGCCTCCACTGCCCTCTGTGGTGGAGAATTCCACAGCTTCACAACTCTCCGGGTGACATTTTTTTTTCTCATCCTTTTCACCCAGCGAGTTGTGAGTTTGTGGAATTCTCTGCTACAGAAGGCAGCGGAGTCCAATTCACTGGATTAATTTAAAAGAGAGTTAGATACAGCTCATGGGGCTAGCGGAATCAAGGGATTGCGTATGGCCTTTCTGCTGACTGGTTAGCACGCAACAAAAGCTTTTCACTGTACGTGTGGCAATAAACTAAACTGAGGTACATGGATAGAAAAGGTTTATGAACCAAAAGCAGGCAGGTGGGATTAGCATAAATGGCGTGTCTCATTCAGCATGGGAAAGCTGGGCCGAGGGGCCTGTTTGGAGACCATGCTGTGGTCCATGCTGTGTGACTCCATGAATCTAAAACAAATAGGATCTTTTGGATGCGTTTCATGAGCTTTTATTTTCGCACCATCTACCTCATTGGAGACCCTCACACTATATTTAAGGGCCTGTCTCACTTGGCGATCTTTTTCCGGCGACATATCAATGTCGCCAAAAGATTTTGTACATTTCAAAATCCAGCAGCGACAAAAATAATGTTGCAACACTTTAAAACAACGCCGCGCGTCACTATGTCATCACGTCGCGCGTCACATCACGGTGACCTGATACGTCAGTCAATGATGCTGGCAGGCGACTCCGCAAAAAATAAATAATATAAATAAATAAATAAATACATCGCCAAGTGGGGCTGGCCCTGTAATCTTTCCGCTCTGTAATCTTTACCCTATTGTCTTTCCGCTGACTGGATAGCGCGCAACAAAAAGCTTTACACTGTACCTCGGTACATGTGACAATAAACTGAACTAAACCGCGCTGGATTTCAGTTTTCTATGCTACGCCTCTGATTTTAAAGGGACCCTTCTTCAGACTGACCGGGGGGGGGGGGGGGGGGGGGGGGGGAGAGAAGAGAGATAGGCAGATAAGGAAGTATGAAGGTGTGAAAAGGGCAAAGGGGATGGAGTTCAAGGAAAATGCAGAATAGATCATTATTAGCCTGGAGAAGGCAACAACAGAGCAAACAGAGATAAAATGTTGTGGGAGACAGTCAGACTGGTCAGAGAACTGGGAAGGGAGAGGGATAGCGAGAGAGAGAGAGAGAGAGAGGGGGGGGAAAAGCAAGGGTTACTTGTTCAATGTTCAATGTTCAGACTGCTGGGGTCATAAGCTGGCCAAGCAAAATATGAGGTGCTGTTCCTCCACTTAGCGCTGGGCCTCTCTCTGACAGTGGAGCCCTTTTGTTACACAGTGCACTGTCAGGGAGGATTTTGCAGCAGCACCAATGCATGGTAAATGCTGATGCGACAGATCGCCCAATACTGCTTGTCAACCGAAATAGATGAACGTATACCAGTCATGAGGGAGAGAATTAAGTCCCACTGACCCAGATTGGCCCGGATAACAGAAAAGAACCGGTCACCCATGCAATGCCCCCGAACTGCTTCATCAGCAAAACACGGCATCCCAAATACCATCGAGAAAAACAGAAACAAAGGGAAGTGTCAGTGAATACTTAATTAATAAAATATGTGTTGCAAAATATAGGTAATTTGCTGACATGCAAATAAAATGTTGTTAGCATCCCCTGGTGGAAAACTGACAATTTATATCCAATACATTTACTGTTGTACAGCGCGGAAACAGGCCCTGTTGCACACCGAGTTCGCAACGACCTGCCATCCCCCCACACATTGACACCAGGGACAATTTACACTTGCAATTAATTAATCTACAAACCTGTGCGCCTTTGGAGTGTGGGAGGAAACCGAAGGATCAGGGAAAACCCATGGGGTCATGGGGAGAATGTACAAACTCTGTACAGACAGCACCCGTAGTCGGGATCGAACCTGGGTCTCAGGCGCTGTAAGGCAGCAACTCACCCTCAAATACATATTCTACACACAAAATAATGGTCGTGTGTATTACTCTAGTTGTTTCTGCAGATTTTATACTGGTTATCACATCACATTCCATGGCAGATGACAATTATCAACTTACCTTTCAGAAATAACCTTCCGCCTAAGCCACCTTCACATGGCGGTGATAGGTGATAGGTGATCAGGTATGTTGATTAAAATCCATGATTTTTCATGTGCATTGACTTTAAATTTACACCACAAGCAGCTGGCATGCTTCAATTACGCTCCACTTAAAATCTCTTTCCCCCCTCCCTATAAATCCATCATCATAAAACTGGTCCTGTACTCGCTGGAGTTTAGCAAGATGAGGGGAGGGGGACCTCATTGAAACTTACCAAGTAGTGAAAGGCCTGGATAGAGTGGATGTGGAGAGAATGTTTCCACAAGTGGGAAAGTCTAGGACCAGAGGCCACAGACACAGAATAAAAGGACGCTCCTTTAGAAAAGAGATGACAAGGGATTTCTTTAACCATATAACCATATAACAATTACAGCACGGAAACAGGCCATCTCGACCCTTCTAGTCCGTGCCGAACATGTATTCTCCCCTAGTCCCATATACCTGCGCTCAGACCATAACCCTCCATTCCTTTCCCGTCCATATAACTATCCAATTTATTTTTAAATGATAAAAACGAGCCTGCCTCCACCACCTTCACTGGAAGCTCATTCCACACAGCTACCACTCTCTGATTAAAGAAGTTCCCCCTCATGTTACCCCTAAACTTCTGTCCCTTCATTCTCAAGTCATGTCCCCTTGTTTGAATCTTCCATACTCTCAGTGAGAAAAGCTTATCCACGTCAACTCTGTCTATCCCTCTCATCATTTTAAAGACCTCTATCAAGTCCCCCCTTAACCTTCTGCGCTCCAAAGAATAAAGACCTAACTTGTTCAACCTTTCTCTGTAATTTAGGTGCTGAAACCCAGGCTAGTAAATTCTAGTAAATCTCCTCTGCACTCTCTCTATTTTGTTGACATCCTTCCTATAATTAGGCGACCAAAATTGTACACCATACTCCAGAATTGGTCTCACCAATGCCTTGTGCAATTTTAACATTACATCCCAACATTATACTCAATGCTCTGATTTATAAAGGCCAGCACACCAAAAGCTTTCTTTACCACCCTATCTACATGAGATTCCACTTTCAGGGAACTGTGCACAGTTATTCCCAGATCCCTCTGTTCACCTGCATTCTTCAATTCCCTACCATTTACCATGTACGTCCTATTTTGATTTGTCCTGCCAAGATGTAGCACCTCACACTTATCAGCATTAAACTCCATCTGCCATCTTTCAGCCCACTCTTCCAACTGGCATAAATCTCTATGTAGACTTTGAAAATCTACTTCATTATCCACAACCACACCTATCTTAGTATCATCTGCATACTTACTAATCCAATTTACCACACCATCATCCAGATCATTGACGCACATGACAAACAACAGTGGACCCAACACAGATCCATGTGGCACCCCACTCGTCACTGGCCTCCAACCTGACAAACAACCATCCACCATTATTCTCTGGCATCACCCATTCAGCCACTGTTGAATCCATCTTGCTACTCCACCATTAATACCCAACAATTGAACCTTCTTAACCAACCTTTCGTGAGGAACCTTGTCAAAGGCCTTACTGAAGTCCATATATACAACATCCAGTGCTTTACCCTCATCAATTTCCCAAGTAACCTCTTTAGTCAGAGGGTGGTGAATCTGTGGAATTCATTGCCACAGAAGGCTGCGGAGGCCAAGTCGATGGAAATTCTTAAGGCGGAGATTGACAGACACTTGATTAGTATGGGTCTCAGGGATTATGGGAAGAAGGCAGGAGAATGGGGTTGAGAGGGAAAGATAGATCGGCCATGATTGAATGGCCGAATGGCCCAATTCTGCTCCCATCACTTATGAACGATGAACATGAACATAGAATGCTACAGCACAGCCCTTTGGCCCAGAATGTCCAAACCAAACATAATGCCAGGTTAAACTAATCTCCTCGGATGGATGCAAGAATTTCATTGCGCAGTGGTGCATAGAGAACCATAGAACCTCTGGCTGCACGTGATCCATATTGCTTTATTCCCTGCATCTCCATGTGCCTAACAGCCTCGTAAATCACTGTCTCTGTCTTATCTGCCTCCACCACCACCACCCCTGGCAACGCCACACTTTGCGCAAAAAAATAAATCTTGCCCCGCACATCTCAGTTAAACATTGCCCCCCTTGTCTTAAAGCCTTTAGTCTTTCAGAGATATAGCGTGGAAAAGGGCCCTTTGGCCCGCCTAGTCCAAGTCGACAAGCATTAACCCGTCCTGTACATTAGTTCTATCCTACAGGCTGGGAACAATTTGCAGAAGCCAATTAACCTACAAACCTGCGCGGGTTTGAAGTGTGGGAGAAAACCGGAGCATCCGGAGAAAACCCACACAGTCACAGGTAGAACGTGCAAACTCCGCACAGACGTCCCCTGTAGCCAGGATCAAACCCGAGACACTGGCGCCGTGAGGCATCAACTCTATTGCTGCGCCATTGCACCACCCACAAATGGTCTTTACATTTCTACCCTGGGGAATAGGTTCCGAATATCTACCCTGTCTATGCCTCCCATAACTTTTCTCCCTCATAGACTCATTTAGGGTCCCCCCCAAAATGGCATGTACCAGTTGCCACAAACAGACTGGCAAATTCCTCACTCTTACCACTGGGTAAAACAGTAACATGAGTGATGGTGAAGTGATAAGCAGCGGGCAGCATGGTGGCGCAGCGGTAGAGTTGCTGCCTTACAGCGCCAGGGAACCCGGGTTCCATCCCGACTATGGGTGCTGTCTGCACGGAGTCTGTACGCTCTCCCCGTGACTGCGCGGGCTTTCTCAGAGATCTTCGGTTTCCTCCCACGTTCCAAAGTGGAATCTCATGTAGGTTTGTAGGTTAATTGGCTTGGTACAAATGTAAATTGTCCCTAGAGTGTGTAGGATGGTATTAGTGTGCGGGGATCGCTGCATGGTGTGGACACCGTGGGCCGAAGGGCCTGTTTCTCCAAACTAAAACTAAACTAAATTAGGAGCAGAATTTGGCCATTTGACCCATCAAGTCTACTCCATCATTCAATCATGGCTGATCTTTCCCTCTCAACCCCATTCTCCTGCCTTCTCCCTATAACCTCTGTCCCCTTAATTCCTCATTGATTCTTAAGAATCTTTTATAATAATGGCACCTAGATGTAGACTTTCAACAAGCAGCAGCATATTTTCTAATCTGTTAATTCATCATTCGATCTTCTCTGAGAGAATAAATAATTATGCCACCATTTATTTCTCTGATGTATACAGAGTCTTAGTTCTGGGATCATTCTATTAAACAATTTTTGTTTACTTCTTGCTTTCAGTGTTTTTCTTCTACATGAAAATTACCTTTGTATAAATAAGTAATAAGTTTTCATACAGATTGCTGTTTAAAAAACCTGTTCTTCATTTAGTGCATAAAACCATGAGAGGAATAGATCGGGTAGACGTGGAGTCTTGCCCAGAGTAGGGGAATTGAGAACCAGAGGACTTGGGTTTGAGGTGAATCAATCAGTGATACACCGTGGAAACAGGCTCTTCAGCCCAACCTGCCCACACCGCCCAACATGTCCCATCTACATTAGCCCCACCTATCTGCGCTTGGCCCATATCCCTCTAAACCTGTCCTATCCATGTACCCGTCTACATGTTTCTAGTACCTGCCTCAACTTTCTGCTCTGAGAGGGGGGGCGGGGGGGGGGAAATATTTAACAGGAACCCGAGAGGTAACTTTTTCACACAAAGGGTGGTGGGCGTATGGCACGAGCTGCCAGAGGAGGTAGTTGAGGCAGGTACTATCGCAACGTTTAGACAGGTACATGGATAGGACAGGTTTGAAAGGATATGGGCCAAACGCAGGCAGGTGGGACTAGTGTAGATGGGACATGCTGGTCGGTGCGGGCAAGTGGGGTCGAAGGGTCCATTTCCATGCTGTACCACTATGACTAGGGATAATCCTAACTACGGATGCTGTCTCTACGGAGTTTGTACGTTCTTCTTGTGACCACGTGGGGTTTCTCCGGGTGCTCCGGTTTCCACCCACACTCCAAAGACGTGCAGGTTTGTAAGTTAATTGGCTTCGGTAAAAATGGTAAATCATTGTGTGTGTGCGCGCGTGTGTGTGTGTGTGTGTGTGTGTGTGTGTGTGTGTGTGTTAGAGTACGGGTGTCAGCGGTCGGCGCAGACTCGGTGGGCCGAAGGGCCTGTTTCCACGCTGTGTGACTCTGGACACTGGCAAGCCTCAGTGGTGGTGGGTCAAGGGCTGGGGAGGGGGGGGTCGGACTTTTGCTGGAAATTCACAGAAAACAGAACAGGTGGTGGAATGTGAAACCAGAGCTCTCCAGGGCCACTCTGGTTTAAACTCCGGGGATCTGTGAACACACACACACACACATACACACTCCCTGGCCTGTGCCATTTTACACCGGCTGACTGACAAGACAGGCTGCGGAATGACTCCCAGCTCTATTTATAAGCATCTGCTAAATCGATCCACCAGACGAGCAATATCTGTATAAGGCAAAATGAGCAACTTTCCGTGCGTAACTCAAGGGTCACGATCAAAAAAATTGTCCGATCCAAATGCACGTGGAACATACGACCGTGAAAGTGTCAATTTTACAAGTGCAACACAACACCAATGATAATGATCCAGTCGGAGGATTTGGTCTCATCAAATTCTGCACACAAGTTATTGTTTCTTAAAGAAAAATAAATTTTAGAAGCGAACTGAATAATTGATCATCAAGTGACTTAATTAAATAATTCTGGTAAACTAGATTGAGTTGGACAGGTGGGCTGGTGTAAGAGATCTGGGGTGTTAAATTGGATCTGTACTTATAAAAATTAGATGAGACCTTGGGATTACTGCGTATAATGAAACAACCGCTGCACCTTCCTGAACTTAAGCCACTCAGTGTTTCCACCCCAATCATTGTTTTACTCATTCATTATTTACTGAACTTATTGTTATATGTCATCATTTATTCATGGATGGGGGGGTGAGGGGGGGGGGAGGAAAGCAGATGAGCAGACAAATTGTGTACACACTTGCTTCAAAAGTACACCTTATTAGTAACTTTTTTTAAATGATGGGGCTTGTAGGTCGCGCATTTTGTGTTTTCTGGTTTTCCTAAATAAGGGCGGCACAGCGGTATAGTTGCTGCCTTACAGCGCCACAGATCCTGACTACGGGTGCTCTCTGTACAGAGCCTGTACGTGACCGCGTGGGTTTCCCCCGGGCGCTCCGGTTTCCTCCCACACACCAAAGACGTGCAGGTTTGTCAGTTAATTGGCTTGGTAAAATTGTAAATCGCCCGCTAGTATGTGGAACATAGTGCAAGTGATGGCCAGTCGGCACGGACTTGGGTTTCAACTAAACGTTTAAAATACACAAAAGATATATGCACAGTCCACCAAAACTCATGACTTAAAAAGTTCCCCTGCACATGTGTTGCATGCTGCGAGTACTATTTCAAGAGAATGTGCAGGTGATATTTGTAGATATTACATAATATGCTTGTGAAGTACGTATCTTTCAAAATAATTTAGCTCCTAACTTTTAAAATGTTCAAATCCATTGGGCAAACATTCAAGTGCTATGTATAGAGTGGCTAATTTCTACGAGGAGGAGATCTAATACCTAGCCTCGAATTAGACAGACCCAGCATACAAAATGGCTTTAGGAGATCTAGCACTTGGAAATCATGCTTGATTACTATATAGCCGATAATTATCAAATACTGTACCCAAGGCTTTATGGAACATACAATGAAAGCACTTGTGTTAAATTTTTTTTTTTTTTTTTTTTTTAAATTTTTTTTTTTTTTTTTTTTTTTTAAAAAACATCGCAACATGCAAGCGAAGAATGGATTTGGTAATCAACAAAAATAAAACAAAAGTCACACAAGATTTAGCACTCACTACAACCCAGAAACTGGTGTGTTAAACTGGAAATCAAGCTACAGCAACAAAGCAAAATAATGTCAGATCCCCTGCTCACAACGGCAAAAAAACAAAACAAATCACTCTCGAACAAAGAAAACTCCAGAAAAGTCCTCACTACAGCTCTCTCCATTAACAAAAAAGCACGCATTTTACTCGTTTAGCTCTAAACACCACTTCATTAAAAGTAAAACAAAATTAAAAGCACACGCAGCTCTAGTACACTTGAACAAAAAAATAACGTACATGCAACAGTTAATCACCATTTTTTTAGCTTGTTTGAGTGTTTGACTCTACTGGTTACTGTTTAAGATCTGCTCATTCCGTAACTATTGCCACCTCATATCATCAAATCCTTCTCTCATCATCATGTTATCTTAACTGTAAACGGACCCTGTCAGATCAGAAAGAAATACATAGAATTGAGTCAAGCCAAAAAGGGGGTCGAAGTCGACCGGTTATATAAAAATAATAAGCACACAACACCGATGGACTGGACCACAGAGGTGGCGTGTCTGGGAGTTTGGCTGGACGAACGGAATCATTTGTCGACCTTGACTCGTTGAGAAATGGCACAGCAGAATCAATGTATATTTCCCCCCCCCCCTTCTCTGGTTATTTGTTTCACTATATCCGTCCTTTGATAGAGGATAGTTAGCCAAACAGACACATTATTGCCACTTTTCCAGCTGGTCCTCATTTACAGTGCAGCGCGGAGGTGTAGCGTTTACTTAGCCGCAGCTCCGTGCAGTCCCAAGACGTTACAATTACATGTATGTACATATATATATATATATCTGTGTTTGAGCAAGTGGAACAGGTTATGCACTGTGGCGGGAGAGGAGCAGCACTCACCCATAAGGTCTGGGCACAAACGCGGGGTGAATCTGTTGCACTCCGAAAGCGAAACCTGTCGAGGAAACAAAAGGTTCAGTCTTGACACGCAGAGACAAGTAAGGAGCGTGAATGATACTGACACGCCGATACCATGAGAACGTTCATCGTCCATTGCAAGGCATATCGCACGGTCCAGATTAACTGAGACACAAGAGACTGCAAAAGCCGTAAACTTCAGCAAACAAAACACAAAGTGCTAGCCACAAGGAACTGCAGTTGTTGGTCAAACAACCACAGAAGACACAAAGTGCTGGAGCAACTCAGCGGGTCAGGCAGCATCTCTGGGGGACATGTTTAAGAAAGAACTGCAGATGCTGGAAAAATCGAAGGGAGACAAAAAATGTTGGAGAAACTCAGCGGGCGAGGCAGCATCTATGGAGCAAAGGAATAGGTGACGTTTCGGGTCGAGACCCTTCTTCACAGATACTTCTTCTCTCTGGGGAACATGGCTAGGCAACGTTTCGGGTCAGGGATTCCACCTTCTCCAGAGATGCTGCCTGTCCCACACCGTTCCCCCAGGACTAAAGTGATTACAACAGAAGGACAAACTTATTTTTTGCTTTCAAGATGTTTGCATTTAAATTACTTCAAACAGATTTTTATTTGGTGGAGACACAAGGAAACTTGCTAGTTTATCAAAAAGTGCTGGGGTAATTCAGCGTGCCAGGCAGCATCTCTGGAGAACGTGGATAGAAGAAGCGCCCTGGCCCGAAACGTCGCCTAGGCATGTTATTCAGAGATCTAGAAACAAGGAACTGCAGCTGCTGGTTCACCAAAAAAAAGACACAAAGTGATGGAGTAATTCAGCGGGCCAGGCAGCATCTCTGGAGAACATCGATAGAATATTCTTGGCGACCTGAAACATGGCCTAACCATATTCTCCAGAGATGTAGAAACAAGGAACTGGAGGTAAAATTTGTAGGGACAAACTGCAGATGCTGGTTTACACCAAAAAGCTGGAGTGTCTCAGCGGGCCAGGCAGCATCTCTGGAGACAAGGAATAGGTGACGTTTCGGGTTGAGACCCTTTAGATGCTGATTGACAAAAAGAAAGAAGGTGTTGGAGTAACTGGAGCATCTCCACCCAGAGATGCCTCCTGACCTGCCGAGTTACTCTGACACTTTGTGTCATTTTATTTTGGTTTAGTTTATGGCAGAGTTTACCTGGAGAGTCCCTGCCTCAGAGTCAAACTCACCTGGCTGCATGATGCGAGGTTTCGCCCCCAGGTACGCCAGGTTGACGTTGGCTTTCCTGCCGTCGATGATGGGGTTGGGATCCTTGCAGGCTCGCTCTGCCGACGACCGGTCAGCCATGGTCACCTGCGTGGCATGGTAGAGGGACCGGGGAAAGGGGGGGGGGGGGGGGGGAGGAAGAAGAGATACAACCCGGCGTCAGTAAACAAAAGACGGGGCCACATTTAGCACTCTCTAAGCAGTATGACCGTCAAAGGTCAGGGAGAGAAGGCGGGAGAATGGGATTGAGAGGGAGAGATAGGTCAACCATGCTTGAATGGTGGAGCAGACACGATGGGCCGAATGGCTTAAATCTGCTCCATGTCTTATGGACTATCTAAATCACTCAGGCACCCACACGACTCAGATGTACAAGACTAATTCAAGGGGAGGCAAGAAGCTGGAGTAACTCAGCGGGTCGGGCAGCACCCTCTGGAGAAAAGGAATAGGTGACGTTTCGGGTCGAGGCCCTTCTTCAGACGGAGAGCCAGGCGAGAGGGAAACGAGAGATATATAGAAGGTACGCCAGACAAATTAATGAAAAATATGCACAAAGCAAAGATGATCAAGGTGGGGCCCCCTGTTCCCTGTCGGATAGGGGATAACGCGTTACACAGTGAAACGTTGGTGTGGGGAAGAACTGCAGATGCTGGTTTACAGCTGAAGATAGACATAAAATGCTGGAGTAACTCAGCGGGTCTGGCAGCATCTTTAGAACCTTTCCTTCAGCTAATAATGAAGTATTCCACATTTCCTTGATCATTGTCTGCTTTTCATAAGTGATAGGAGCAGAATTAGGCCATTCGGCCCATCAAGTCTATTCCACCATTCAACCATGGCTGATCTATCTCTCCCTCCCAACCCCTTTCTCCTGCCTTCTCCCCATAACCCCTGACACCCGCACTAATCAAGAATCTATCTCTGCCTTATCTACAGTGGAACCTTCAGACCCTTCTATCTTACCTTTCCCCTTGCGGAAGTGTGAAGTGTGAAAACCCACACCTCCAGATTCAGGGACAGTTACTTCCCAGCTGTGATCAGGCAACTGAACCATCCATCCTACCAGCAACAAGAGAGCAGACCTGAACTACTATCTACCTCGTTGTTGACCATGGGACTCTCCTTGATCGGACTTTGCTGGCTCTCGGACTATCTTAGATCGGACTTTGTTGCCTTGCACTAAACGTTATTCCCTTATCATGTGTGTCTGCACACTGCGAACGGCTCGATTGTAATCATTTATTGTCTTTCTGGATAGCACGCAAAAAAAAACGTTTTCCCCGTACCTCGGCACATGTGACAATAAACTAAACTAACGGGTAAACTAAACTGAAGATAGACACAAAGTGATGGAGTAATTCAGCGGGGCAGGCAACATCTCTGGAGAGAAGGAATTGGTGACCTTTCGGGTCGAGAACCGCCTTCGGACCAAACTAACGGGTACTTACAAAACCGTAGCCGCGGGACTTGCCCGTCTGCCGGTCGGTGATGACCACCGCCTCCTCGATGTCGCCGAACACCTCGAAGTACTTGCGGAGGGACGCGTCGGTGGTGTGGTAGGGCAGTCCTCCAACGAAGATCTTGGTGAAGGTGGTGTCCCTCTGGCTCGTGTGCATCTTGCCCCGGCGGCAGGCTGCAACAACTCAGCGGGCAGGGACTTTCCGAGGCTGCAACAGGTAGAGAGGGAGAGAGAAGGGGGGGAGAGATAGAGAGATAGAGAGAGAGACGACGCCAGGGGTTAGGGGAGGAGAGGGGGGAGAAATACAATGATTTTTTAAAATGCAACACACTCTTCTCCCACCACACTCCCCAATTTTAAATGCAACACACTCCTCCACTCTGTTCCAATTCTCCCACCTCAATTTAAATGCAAGACCCTCTCCCCCCCTTACACCCCTTCCCCAGCTCCTATAAATGCAAAAACACTTTCTGAGCACCTCTTCACCCACCAGTTCGCCAAATTTAAACACTTTGAACCAATTCCACCTCCACGATTTAAATGCAGCACACTCTTCCCCCCTTCTCTCTCCCCCTTTGCTCTCCTTCAATATAAACGCAACACAACTCTTCTCCCACCTCAGTTTTAATGTAACACTCTCCCCCCCCCACATTTAAATGCAACACACTCCGTGTCCCTTGCACCCCTTATCTTCCTCTTTCTTTATCTCTCTCTCTCTCCCTGCCCCAACCCAATCGGCCTGTTTGTTATAAACTCTTGCCCACTATCCCAATCAATAATCAAATAAGCAAGCAAGTTTGCAGCAAGGCAGATGAAATGCAAAAGTACGAGTTGCGAAGAGGAGGAAAAGGGGCAACAACGAAAATAACCCCTACACATATTATACAACGTACTTGCGGGGCATGAGCTCGTCCCGCTCGTAATCTGCTCTTCCCGCTGCCCGGGCTCTTTAAGTGCCCGTTGCCGGCCGGTCTGCTCCTGTCACTCACGCGGCGAGACCACGCCCCGTCTGTCGATGGCCACGCCCCTCAGACGCCGCGCTCCCCGTCCCGACCAAAGATTAGGTCCGGACGACAGCTCCATTGTTCGCGTCACCGAGCACAAGCCACGCCCACACTCAGCCGGGAGACACCCACCCCCACTAGCTCCTCCCCCTCGATTGTTCCCGTCATCAAGCGCAGAGCCACGCCCCTCCCATTGTCAGTTAACCGTCACCGCTGGCCGTATCCCCGCCCCCTCACGTCATCACGCTCCTCCTCCCTTCGGTCGTTCGCGTCATGAGCCACAAACCACGCCCACTGGCAGCTGGTCACGCCCCCTCCCCCTACGCGCGACAGAAGCCACGCCCCCTTGCCCCACTCCCGCTCGCCGCCGCCAACGTGCTTCAGGGGCGATGCTCGCACCCGGCGACTCGATGGATCCCGTCACCGAACATCAGTCAGATGACCACGCCCTCCTCCACCACTAGCCACGCCTATTCCCCCGCCTGGCCACGCCCCTCGTGCTACGGCGCGCCCCATCGATCCAGTGGTCCGAGCACAAGCCGCGCCCCCACAGCTGTCAGACGCCAGCCACGCCCACCAGTCGCCAGCCACGCCCACCAGTCGCCAGCCACCACCCACCCTTCGACAGCCACACCCATCAGTCGCCAGCCACACCCATCAGTCGCCAGCCACGCCCTCGTCGCCAGCCACGCCCACCCGTCGCCAGCCACGCCCACCCGTCGCCAGCCACGCCCACTCGTCGCCAGCCACGCCCCCATGTTCCGCGGCCGACGGCACCGAGCGTTAGCCACGCCCTCTATCACCCACCACGCCCATTGGCAGCCGACACGCCCACCCCGGCATCACCGGCCCTGCCCGCCCTCCAGCGCGTCATCGAACTCATCTACGCCCCCTACCGATGGCCACGCCCCTCCATCTCTGGCCACGCCCCTCCCCCCACACCCCCACGTGCTCCCCGAGCTATCTCCGGAGCCGCGCAAAGCTGTCAATCACCCGGCTGCAGCGCTGCAGCCGCAGGGTGTTTTGCACTTTGACCGGAGGGAGTTTAGTTTAGTTTTAGTTTAGACAGACAGCCACATGATGCCGGATGGAGTAGCTCAGCGGGACAGGCAGCATCTCTGGAGAGAAGGAATGGGTGACGTTTCGAGTCGAGCCCCTTCTTCATATTTCATTCCTTCTCCCCAGAAATGCTGCCTGTCCTGCTGAGTTACTCCAACTGCTTCGCGCAGGATGCGGTACAGCCAGGGCTCAGTTGTGCTTGGCACTCCGTGGGCCGGATGAGTTCGGGTTATGGGCCGCGTTCGGCCCGGGGGACGTAGGTTGCCGACCCCTGTTGCATGCCAACTAGTCAGCGGAAAGACAATACATGATTACAATCGAGCCATCCACAGTGTGCAGACACGTGATAAAGGGAATAAAGTTTAGTGCGAGATGACGCCAGTAAAGTCCACTCAAAGATAGTCCAAGGGTGTCCAAATGAGGTGGACAGTTCAGTGCCATCTACCTCATTGGTGACCCTTGGAATATCCTTATGCCCCTGTCCCACTTAGGAAACCTGAACGGAAACCTCTGGAGACATTGCGCCCCACCCAAGGTTTCCGTGCGGTTCCCGGAGGTTTTTGTCAGTCTCCCTACCTGCTTCCACTACCTGCAACCTCCGGCAACCACCTGCAACCTCCGTGAACCGCACGGAAACCTTGCGTGGGGCGCCAAGACTCCAGAGGTTTCCGTTCAGGTTACCGAAGTGGGACAGGGGCATCAGAATATCCTTGATCGGACTTTGCTAGCTTTACCTTGCACGAAACATTGTCAGGCTAAACGCAAATTGGAGGAACACCATCTCATATTTCGCGTGGGCAGCTAACAACCCAGGGGTATGAATATTGATTTATGTAACTCTTGCATTCTCCTCTCTCCATCCCTCCCCCATCCAAGTCGCACCAGCTTCTCGTTCTCACACAACAAACAGCTAACAATGTCCCTTTTCCTTTGTCATAGTTACTTTTTTTGCACATCTTTCAATGATTTGTTATATATCTGTCTACATCACCGTCCATATCTCTCGTTTCCCTTTCCCTCGACTCTCAGTCTGAAGAAGGGTCTTGACCCGAGCCGTCACCCATTCCTTCTCTCCAGAGATGTCCCACTTCGTTACTCCAGCACTTTGTGTCTATATTATTCCCTTATCATGTATCTATACACTGTAAATGGCTAGATTGTAATCATGTATTGTCCTTCCGCTGACTGGATAGCACGCAACAAGAGCTTTTCACTGTACCTCGACACATGTGACAATAAACAAAACTGAACTGAAACTCTCCAGTTGTGGTAGGATGGTTTAGTTGAGATGCTGGGGTGGGAGGGAGATTTAGGCTCTCGGTGCAAGGCGGTGGGTGCATCATAGACAGCACCTCGCCCAGTGTAGTTAGCAGGGAAGTACTGAGAGTAGTGTGATACGATCCGATACAAGCACTCGGCTCGGAAAGTGTGACACGGAGCCCGGCTACAATGTCGCAATGAAACACAAGTCAGAGATCTCTCGGCTGCAGGTAATTTGATAAAAAGTTAATGTATAGTGGTTGCTGCAACAAGCAATCAATTAATTGAAGCCAACCTCTGCTTCGTTCCTCTTTGCAGGGCTCAGATGGACAGGAGCAAAGATCCTTCTTTCTAAAAACAAACCCTGGTTCCGCAATGTTTTAAAACACACAAAAAAAAATTACGTTTTGTGCAGCATTCGGGTCCCCCCCTCCACCCGTCCGGGGAAATGAAAGTGTTTATTTTTTTGTAATAAAGGAGGGAGGAGGGTGAAATCGCTCTGTAACGGGTCATGGCAGCTATCGAAAAAGTTGACCCGAAATATCACCTATTCCTTCTCTCCAGAGATGCTGCCTGATCCACTGAGTTACTCCAGCCTTTTGTGTCTGTCTTCGGTTTAAACCAGCATCTGCCGTTCCTCCCTGTACAAGGTATGTGCTGTTTTAACTGAACGCATAACTGAAGTCAGGTCGGGTCAAAGATAGGGTCAGGTTACTGAAATGGCAGAAGTTACGCTCTGTTGCGTACTACACGTCAGCTCATTGGATTTAGCAGGAGTGGTCTATCTTGCTCCGCTATAGGATCTTTGGGCAGGAGTACAAACATACAACACACGATGCCAGAGGAGGGAGAGATCCAAATCATCAAAATATAAACAGACACAAATTGCTGGAGGAACTCAGCGGGACAGGTGTCATCTCTGGTGAGAAGGAATGGGTGACGTTTCGGGTCGAGACCCTCCTTCGGACGGGTTAGGGATAAGGAAAACAAGAGATACAGACGATGATGTAGAGAGATAAAGAACAATGACTGAAAATATGCATAACAGTAAGCATGATAATGGAAACATGCCATTGTTAGCTGTTTGTTGGGTGAAAACGAGAAAATGGAGCAACTTGGGTGGGGGAGGGATAGAGAGAGAGGGAATGCCGGGGTTACTTGCAGTTAGAGAAATCAAGAGTTATACTGTGTAGGAAAGAACTGCAGATACTGGTTTAAACCGTAGGTAGACACAAAATGCTGGAGTAATTCAGCAGGTCAGGCAGCATCTCTGGAGAGAAGGAATGGGTGATGTTTCGGGTTGAGACCCTTCTTCAGACTGATGTCAGAGGAGTGGGTGGGACAGAGATAGAATGTAGTCAGAGACAGTAAGACTGGTGGGAGAACTGGGAAGGGGGAGGGGATGGAGAGGGAAAAGAAGGGGTATCTGGTTAGAGAAGTCAATGTTCATACCGCTGGGGTGTAAACTATCCAAGTGAAATATGAGGTGCTGTTCCCCCAATTTGCACTGGGCCTCACTCCGGCAATGGAGGAGGCCCAGGACAGAAAGGTCAGATTAGGAATGGGAGGGGGAGTTGAAGTGCTGAGCCACCGGGAGATCAGGTAGGTTAAGGCGGACTGAGCGGAGGTGTTCAGCGAAACAACGCCGAGCCTGCGCTTGGTCTCGCCGACGTAGATAAGTTAACAAACGGCCTAATTCTACCACCTCTTAGATAGATAGATATCTTCTACTAGATCTAACTATACTATGATCTAACTCAGCAGGTCAGCCAGCATCTCTGGAGAACATGAATAGGTAATGTTTTGGGTCAGGATTCATCTTCAATGTTGTTCGGGCAGCTTACAACCCAACGGCATGAATATTGACTTCTCTAACTTCAAGTAACCCTTACATTCCCTCCCTCTCCATCCCTTGCCCATGCTAGTTCTCCAACTAGTTTTACAGTCCTCCTGATTAAATATTACTGACTGTACGCCTCGTTGTCACCATCCCCTCATCTAGCAATGATCCATTCTACATTTTCCTTGATCCTTATCTGCTGTGTCTCCCTCTCCCCTGAGAGTCAGTCTGAAGACATTTCTCAACCTGAAACATCACCCAGAGATGCTGCCTATCCCGCTGAGTTACTCCAGCATTTTGCGCCCGTCTGGACTGATGTTCGGGCACTTTGTGTCCGTTTGTGTAAAGGGCCTGTCCCACTTTCACGACCTCTGCCAAGTTTGCCCTCGACTCATACTCGCAGCATGGTCGTCACGAGGTCGTAGGTAGGTCGTAGCAGCAGGCCGTGATGCTAGTCGTCGGTACTCGTTGCATCAAGTAGGTCGGGGCGTTTTTCTAGCCTGATGAAAAATGTCCACGAGTAAAAAAGGCTGTGAATTAGGTTGTGAGAGTGGGACAGGCCCTTAAACCAGCATCTGCAATTCCTTGCTACTACATCTTGCTTTGCATGCTGTCCAACCAAACCAGATAATTACATACATAAATACAATCAAGCAATGCTGTGGAGGTGAATTGGGTAGTAACCTAGCTTGTGGAAGAACTGTTCAGATGCCTGATAACAAAGGGGAGGAAGCTGTTAGTCTTTGGCCCACAGAGTCCGTGGTGAAGTGGCCTGAAGAAGGGTCTCGACCCGAAATGTCACCTATTCCTTTGCTCCAGAGATGCTGCCTGACCCGCTGAGTTACTCCAGCATTTTGTGTCTATCTTTAGTGTGGTGTATGTGCGTATGTGACATTGATGTATTATGTGGGTGCACATGCATAGTGTGATGTAAGGCGGTCACGATGGCGTAGTGGTAGAGTTGCTGCCTTTCGCAAAATGCAGCGCAGGAGACCCGGGTTCGATCCCGACTACGGGCGCTGTCTGTACGGAGTTTGTACGTTCTCCCCGTGACCTGCGTGGGTTTTCTCGGAGATCTTCGGTTTCCTCCCACATTCCAAAGACATACACGCTTGTAGGTTAATTGGCTTGATAAAAATGTAAAAATTATCCAGCATCAAATTGTCCAACTTCCAGTATAGTCCATGGTGGACTTTTTGGAAGGTACAAGGTATGAGGTAAGTGTGTGACATTAATGTATTTTGTGTGTGCACATGCGCAGTGTGATGTATGTAAGTCATTCAAGATGGCGCCCAAGCCATCTCTGCGTGCTGGTCCCAGAAGTGGATCTGCAATAGACACAAAATGGTGGAGTAACTCAGCGGGACAGGCAGCATCTCTGGAGAGAAGGAATGGGTGACGTTTCGGGTCGAGACCCTTCTTCAGACTGAGAGTCAGGGGAGAGGGAGACTAGAGGTATGAAAGGGCAAGGTGTGAAAACGACATATAAAAGCAGACGATGCTCAAAGAAATGTAGAATGGTTTATTGTTAGCTGAGGGGAAGGGGACACGAGGCATCCAATCAGTAAAATTAATCAGAAGGACAGTTAAACTAGTTGGAGAACTAGGGTGGGGGAGTGACAGAGGAAAGCAAGGGTCAAGTCAAGTTTATTTGTCACATACACATACGAGATGTGCAGTGAAATGAAAGTGGCAATGCTTGCGGATTGTGCAAAAAAAAGCTATAAAACAGAATAGAACAGAATCAGTAATTACATATTGGTGAGAAAAAAAACAGCAATTTTAAAAAGACACAACACAACAGTAAATTGGTCCAGTAAATTAGTCCCTGGTGAGATAGGAGTTTGCAGTCCTAATGGCCTCTGGGAAGAAACTTTGTCTCATCCTCTCTGTTTTCACAGCATGACAGTGGAGGCGTTTGCCTGACCGTAGCAGCTGGAACAGTCCGTTGCTGGGGTGGTAGGGGTCCCCCATAATGTTGCTGGCTCTGGATCTGCACCTCCTGTAGAGGGGCGAGTGTAGTTCCCATAGTGCGTTCGGCCGAACGCACTACTCTCTGCCTGCACTGGACTTAAAACACGAGTCTCAAAGGTGAAAGACTTGTGTCTAATCCAATGTGCTATTGAATCACATGCCCGTGAATGTTTGTGCAGTTCCCTGAAGTAAACAAATGTGAAGAATCCTGACAATTGGGAAAGACTTTGTCAAGTACGGTGACTCACTCTGATGTTGGGCCACACTATGCTGAGTCCAGCGGGTCAATGCGGAGTCCAGAACCAGGGGGTCACAGTTTAAGAATAAGGGGTAGGCCATTTAGGACTGAGGTGAGGAAAAAACGTTTTCACACAGAGAGTTGTGAATCTGGAATTCTCTGCCACAGAAGGCAGTGGAGGCCAATTCACTGGATGTTTTCAAGAGAGTTAGATTTAGCTCTTAGGGCTAAAGAAATCAAGGGAGCACCTCCATTCAATGTGATCATGGCTGATCATACCCAATCAGTACCCCGTTCCTGCCTTCTCCCCATATCCCCTGACTCGCTATCTTTAAGAGCTCTATCTAGCTCTCTCTTGAAAGTATCCAGAGAACTGGCCTCCACCGCCCTCTGAGTCAGAGAATTCCACAGACTCACAACTCTCCGTGTGAAAAAGTGTTTCCTCGTCTCCGTTCTAAATGGCTTACTCCTTATTCTTAAACTGTGGCCCCTGGTTCTGGACTCCCCCAACATCGGGAACATGTTTCCTGCCTCCAGCGTGTCCAAACACTTAACAATCTTATCTTAATAATCCACATCAGACCACCCCCGCTAAGTGCTTTAACTCTCGTCTGAAGAAGGGTTTCGGCCCGAAACGTTGCCTATTTCCTTCGCTCCATAGATGCTGCTGCACCCTCTGAATTTCTCCAGCAATTTTGTGTACCGGTCATTTACTGTGCCCACCTGCAAATCCGGATGCCCCGTAATAACACGAGCTGAGGAAACGGATATATCTTGTAGATAGACACAAAATGCTGGAGTAACTCAGTGGTTCTGGCAGCATATCTGGAGAGAAGCTATGGGGTCGAGACCCTTCATCAGTTTAAAAGAGATGAGCGAGGCATTTTATTTCACACACAGAGGGTGGTGAGTCCTGGAACACCCTGGTGGTGGAAGCTGATGTGATAGTGGTATTTAAGAGGCTTGTAGGTTGTTAGGCAGATAGGGATAGGCAGGGAATGGAGGGATGGTGATTACGTGATGCAGATAAGAAACATCATGTTCGGCACAGACATTGTGACCTATTGTGGTCCTGTGCTGCACGGTTATACACTCTTATGGAAGACACAGAATGCTGGAGTAAAGGGCCTGTCCCACTTTCACGACCTAATTCACTACCTTTTTTACTCGTGGACATTTTTCATCATGTTGAAAAAACACCCCGACCTACTTGATGCCACGAGTACCTACGACTAGCATCACGACCTGCTACGACCTACCTGCGATCTCGTGACGACCATACTGCGAGTACGAGTTAAGGGCAAACTCGGCAGAAGTCGTGAATTAGATCGTGAAAGTGGGACAGGCCCTTAACTCAGCGGGGCAGGCAGCATCTCTGGACAGAAGGGATGAGTGACGTTTTGGGTCCAGACCCGAAACATCACCATTCATGCACAATTGTAAGCCCAATGTACCAAACTCCCCAAAATGCAACAACTCGGACTTATCCGCACAAGGAACCTCAGATGCTGGAATCTTGAGTAAAATGCAAAGTGCTGGAGCAACTCAACAGGTCAGGCAGCATCTAGTGAGGGATGGATAGGTTCCAATTCGTGCTGGGGCCATTGAAATACTCCAGCACTTTGTGTTTTATTATAACAGTGCTTTTCTTAATTTAAACTTCCTGCCTTCTCCCCATAACCCCTGACACCCGTACTAATCACGAATCTGTCCATCTCCGGTTACGTGGAGAAGGCAGGAGAATGGAGCTGATAGATCAGCCATGATTGAATGGCAGAATAGACTCGATGGGTCAAATGGCCTAATTCTGCTCCAATGACTAATGAACTTAATGAATTTAATTCCTCAACTGCCTTGGTGGTGATTTAAACCTTGAATCCATGGTTGAACACTGGCATTGACTTAACCGCTATGCTGTAAGGGCCCTATATTTATACTTATTATCACTGTGGAAGAACTCAATGAGCAGAAATCTGATTTTAATACACTGTCACTACATTTGCACATTGTTAGTATCTTTGCTCTGCTGTCTGCTGTCGCTGGAGGCTGACACATCGTTCCAAATCGCAATGTATTAACACAAAAAGATAGACACAAAATGCTGGAGTTACCGGCATTTAATACTCCAGCATTAACCCAATCGTTCCTGGGATCGATCTCGTAAACCTCCTCTGGACCCTCGCCAATGCCAGCACATCTCACTTAGGATCGAGATGAGCAAAACCGTTTTTCACCCAGAGAGTTGCGAATCTGTGGAATGCTCTGCCACAGAAGGCAGTGGAGGCCAATTCACTGGATGTTTTCACGTGAGAGTTAGATTTAGCTCTTAGGGCTAACGGATCAAGGGGTATCAGGACAGTCATATATTGAGAGCGGCTGGGCTTGTACATTCTGGAATTTAGAAGGATGAGAGGGGATCTTATTGAAACATATAAGATTATTAATGGTATGGACACGCTAGAGGCAGTAAACATGTTCCCGATGTTGGGGGAGTCCAGAACCAGGGACACGGTTCAAGAATAACAGGTAACTCATTTAGAACGGAGATGAGGAAACACTTCTTCACACAGAGAGTTGTGAGTCTGTGGAATTCTCTGCCTCAGAGGGCGGTGGTGGCCGGTTCTCTGGATACTTTCAAGAGCTAGATAGGGCTCTTAAAGATGGCGAAGTCAGGGGATATGGGGAAAAGGCAGGAACGGGGTACTGATTGTGGATGATCAGCCATGATCACATTGAATGGTGGTGCTGGCTCGAAGGGCCGAATGGCCTACTTCTGCACCTATTGTCTAAAGCAGGAAAGGGGTACAGATTTTGGATGATCAGCCATGGACATATTGAATGGCGGTGCTGGCTCGAATGGCCGAATGGCCTACTCCTGCACCTATTTTCTTTGATTCTATGTCTCTCTCTTCCTCCGATACTTTGGTTTAGTTTAGAGAAACAGTGCGTAAACAGGCTCTTTGGCCCACCGAGTCCGCACTACCAGCGATCCCCGCACACTAACTCTATCCTACACACACGAGGGACAACAGATCGGGTGGATGCACAGAGTCTCTTGCCCAGAGTAGGTGAATCAAGGACTAGATGACATAGGTTTAAGGTGAAGGGGAAAAGATTTAATAGGAATCTGAGGGGTAACTTTTTCACACAGAGGATTGGGGTGTATGGAACAACCTGCCAGAGGAGGTAGTTGAGGCAGGGACTATCCCAACGTTTAAGAAACAGTTAGACAGGTACATGGATGGGACAGGTTTGGAGGGATATGGACCAAGCGCAGGCAGATGGGACTAGTGTAGCTGGGACATGTTGGTCGTTGTGGGCAAGTTGGGCCAAAGGGCCTGTTTCCACATTGTATCACTCTATGATTCTCTTCACCCAGCTTAAGATTTGACTAGACGTGGGCAATTATCTTTATCTACTTGACACATCAACAAATCATTTTTGTTCAATTTCTTTTGTAATTGACAAAAATATGCCAAGTATGTCCATCTATTCTTCAGTGTATTGGTGTATTGGTAGACTGTGGCCCCTGGTTCTGGAACATTTTTCCTGCATCTAGCTTGTCCAGTCCTTTTATAATTTTATATGTTTCTATAAGATTTCCCCTCATCCTTCTAAACTCCAGTGAATACAAGCCTAGTCTTTTCAATCTTTCCTCATATGACAGTCCCGCCATCCCAGGGATCAATCTCGTGAACCTACGCTGCACTGCCTCAATCACAAGGATGTCCTTCCTCAAATTAGGAGACCAAAACTGTACGCAATACTCCAGATGTGGTCTTACCAGAGCCCTATACAACTGCAGAGGAACCTCTCTACTCCTCTTGTTATTCGGATTTCTTGTTATTAGGTATTGAGATTCTTGAAAAACAAGAAAGTGAATAAATTATTTTGTTTCGTTTAGAGATACAGTGTGGAAACAGGCCCTTTGGCCCACCGAGTCCGCACTGACCACCGAAACCCGAACATTAACACCATCCCCCACACACTCGGGACAATTTTACATTTACACCAAGCCAATTAACCTACAAACCAGTACATCTTTGGAGTGTGGGAGAAAACTGAAGATCTCAGAGAAAATCCACGCATGTCACGGGGTGAACGTACAAACTCCATACAGAAAGCACCCGTAGTCGGGATCGAACACGGGTCTCTGGCACTGTAAACGCTGTGAGGCAGCAACTCTACCGCTGCGCCACCGTGCCGATAGCCCTGACCGAATATGTCACCCATCAAGTCTACTCCGCCATTAAATCATCTTTCCCTCTCAACTTCATTCTCCTGCCTTCGCTCCATAACCCCTGACATCCGTACTAATCAAGTATCTGTTAATCTCCACCTTAAAAATATCCATTGACTTGGCCTCCACAGCCGCCTGTGGCAATGAATTCCACAGATTCACCACCCTGTTATTAAATAAATTCCTCCTCATCTTTCTTAAGGTGCGCCTTCTATTCTGAAGCGATGGCCTCTGGTCCTAGATTCTCCCCCTAATGGAAACAGCTTAAAGAATGTCAATAGACAATAGACAATAGGTGCAGGAGTAGGCCATTCGGCCCTTTGAGCCAGCACCACCATTCAATGTGATCATGGCTGATCATCCCCAATCAGTACACCATTCCTGCCTTCTCCCCATATCCCCTGACTCCGGTATCTTTAGGAGACCTATCTAGCTCTCTCTCCCCAGAACTGTTCCAGCTTTGAATAGCTTCAGTACACCTTGGATGAAGCATGCGTTTTAAACTTCACAATAAAAAGTTAAGTTACATGTTGTCAAGCTTGAAAGGGTTCAGAGAAGAGTTACGAGAATATTGCCAAGACGCGCGGGTCTGATCTATAGGGAGAGGTTGTGCAGGCTGGGACTTCATCAGTCAGAGTATTGAGTAGAGAAGTTGGGAGGTCATGTTGCAGTTGTATAAGAGTTGGTGAGGCCACATTTGGAGTATTGTGTTTAAGAGGGAACTGCAGATGCTGTAGAATCGAAGGTTACACAGAAAAGCTGGAGAAACTCAGCGGGTGCAGCAGCATCTATGGAGAGGAGGTTGTGAAACGTGTCTCCGAAACCCTTCTTCAGAGGAGAACTTCTTCAAGGTAGGCATATCTTGAAGAGATAACGCAGTAGAGTGTACACAGTGTTTAAGAGGGAACTGCAGATGCTGTAGAATCGAAGGTTACACAGAAAAGCTGGAGAAACTCAGCGGGTGCAGCAGCATCTATGGAGAGGAGGTTGTGAAACTGTCTCCGGAGAGAAGAGGAGAACTTCTTCAAGGTAGGCATATCTTGAAGAGATAACGCAGTAGAGTGTACACAGTGTTTAAGAGGGAACTGCAGATGCTGTAGAATCGAAGGTTACACAGAAAAGCTGGAGAAACTCAGCGGGTGCAGCAGCATCTATGGAGAGGAGGTTGTGAAACTGTCTCGGAGAGAAGAGGAGAACTTCTTCAAGGAGTATTGTGTTCAGTTCTGGGGGTGGGGGAGGGGGGTGTGGGGGAGGGGCATGTGTGGGAGGAGGGGAGTGGGGTAGGTTCGGTGTTTGGGAGAGGGGGGGTGTGGGCGAGGGGGGGTAATGGAGGGGGGACTGTGAGGGAGGGGGGGTGTGGGGGAGGGAGAACCTTGAAAACCTTCATAACTTTTGGACTATTTCACCGATCGGAACAAAACTTATTTGACTTGTTCGAGAATGGTGAGTAAGGCGGCGTAAAATCGTAGCGCTATGGGGATCGTTTTTGCACAAATTTAATTACAACGCAGACAGGAAATGGTCAAGATGAGAGAGAGAGATAGATAGATAGATAGATAGATAGATAGATAGATAGATAGATAGATAGATAGATAGAATAGAGCAAAAGCAGACGGGTGGGATTATAGATGGTGGGCGTTGGCATGTTGGGCTGAAGGGCCTGTTTCCACACTCTATGACTCTATGCCTCTATTACATGCGGGCAAGGCTGCAATGTAGTTTCTTATTCTATTTTAAAGCTAAAAAATACATCCTCTCATTCTGAATCTTTCACAGGCAGCTAGCAGAGCACTGGACATTCATTTTGTGAAGCACATTGGTTTTTCTGTAGACAGATTTATGTGCAAACGTAATTTAAATTGGTGTTGTCTTCCTTAAAATAGACATTACTATTATCCCCCCCTCCCCCCCCCCCGCTAATTTCAGTCTGAAGAAGGGTTACGATCTGAAACGTCACCCAACCTTTTCCTCCTGCTGAGTTACTCCAGCACTTTGTGTCTACCTTCGGTATAAACCAGCATCTGCAGTTCCTTGTGACATTATTACACAGGGGAATAGATTGGGTAAATAGATTTACTCAGAGTAAGGGAATCACGAACCATAGATTTAAGATGAGAGGGGAAAGATTTAATAGGAACCAGAGGGGCAGAAGGTGGTGGGTGTATGGAACGAGCTGTCAGATGAGCTAGTTGAGGCAGGTACTATAACAGCATTTAAAATACATTTGAACAGGACATTTTTAGGACACGGGCAGGTGGGACTAGTAGATGGGGCATGTGTAGGAAGGAACCGCAGATGCTGGTTTAAACCGAAGATAGCCACAAAAAGCTGGAATAACTCAGCGGGACAGGCACATCGATTCAAGAGGCTTGTAGGTAATTGGGCACATGGATAGGTAGGGAATGGAGGGATGGTGATTCCATGCAGGTAGATAAGAAACATCATATTCGGCACAGGCATTGTGGGCCAAAGGGCTTGTTCCTGTGCTGTACACTCTTATACACTCTTATGGTAGACACAAAATGCTGGAGTAACTCAACGGGACAGGCAGCATCTCTGAAGTGACGGAAACGGGTGACGTTTCGGGTCGAGACCCTTCTTCAGACTAGTGTATATAGAATGGTTGAATACGGGTGATGAATGGTCGGCATGGACCATTAATCCATGGGCCGAAGACCTATGTAATGGATACAGCATGGGCCTAAGGGCCTGTTTCCATGCTGTATCTCTACACGAAACTAAACAAACAAACACACAAGTTGACCGAACGACCTTTAGTGGAAATGTGTAGGAAGGAACTGCAGATGCTGGTTCACACCAAAGGTAGACACACAATACTGGAGTAACTCAGCGGGCTATCTTCAGTGTTTGTCCAGCTGAGTTACTCCAGCATTTTTGTCCCAACCTTTAGTGGAAGCCTGTTATATCTCTGATCCGCTAAGATTCGAAAGTAAGACTCGCACACAGCAAGCCCAGTAAGCCCAGATACAACGGCTGAGGAAATGTAACTAATACTCTGCTGTTTCTCCGTTACAATTCGCCCAGTTCGCGGCGACAGTTGGCCGTTCACCGTCACAGACATCTTGCCGTCTACACATAAACGTTTCACAATAATGAATGTGGATAAATGTGAGGTTATCCACTTTGGTCGCAAAAACAGGAAGGCAGATTATTATCTAAATGGTGTCAAGTTGGGAAAAGGGGAAGTATAATGGGATCTGGGGGGTCCTCGATAATCAGTTAATGAAAGTAAGCATGCAGGTACAGCAGGCAGTGAAGAAAGTAAATGGCATGTTGGCCTTCATAACAAGAGCAGTCGAGTGTATAGAAACATAGAAACATAGAAATTAGGTGCAGGAGTAGGCCATTCAGGCCTTCGAGCCTGCACCGCCATTCAATATGATCATGGCTGATCATCCAACTCAGTATCCCGTACCTGCCTTCTCTCCATACCCCCTGATCCCCTTAGCCACACGGGCCACATCTAACTCCCTCTTAAATATAGCCAATGCACTGTGTGGCATCAACTACCCTCTGTGGCAGAGAGTTCCAGAGATTCACCACTCTCTGTGTGGAAAAAAGTTCTTCTCATCTCGATTTTAAAGGATTTCCCCCTTATCCTTAAGCTGTGACCCCTTGTCCTGGACTTACCCAACATCGGGAGCAATCTTCCTGCATCTAGCCTGTCCAACCCCTTAAGAATTTTGTAAGTTTCTATAAGATCCCCTCTCAATCTTCCTAAATTCTAGAGTGTATAAACCAAGTCTATCCAGTCTTTCTTCATAAGACAGTCCTGACATCCCAGGAATCAGTCTGGTGAACCTTCTCTGCACTCCCTCTATGTCAATAATGTCCTTCCTCAGATTTGGAGTGAAGAAAGTAAAGGGCATGTTGGCCTTATAGGCAGTTGAGTATAGGAGCAAAGAGGTCCTCCTGCAGTTGTACAGGGCCCTAGTGAGACCACACCTGCAGTATTGTGTGCAGTTTTGGTCCCCAAATTTGAGGAAGGACATTCTTGCTATTGAGGGAGTGCAGCGTAGATTCACAAGGCTAATTCTCAGAATGGCGAGACTGTCATACGCTGAGAGAATGGAGCGGCTGGGCTTGTATACTCTGGAATTTAGAAGGATGAGAGGGTATCTTATTGAAACATATACGATTATTAAGGGTTTGGACACGCTAGAGGCAGGAAACATGTTGCTGATGTCCAAGGGGAGTCCAGAACCGGGGGCCACCTTTTAAGAATGAGGGGTAAGCCAATTAGAACAGAGATGAGGAAACACTTTTTCATACAGAGAGTTGTGAGTCTGTGGAATTCGCTGCCTCAGAGGGTGGTGGAGGCCAGTTCTCTGGATACTTTCAAGAGAGTTAGATAGGGCTCTTAAAGATAGCGGAGTCAGGGGATATGGGGAGAAGACAGGAACGGGGTAATGATTGTGGATGATCAGCCATGATCACATTGAATGGCGGTGCTGACTCGAAGGGGCGAATGGCCTATTCCTGCACCTATTGTCTATTGTAAACTGAAGTGCAAGAATGTAACATCAGTAGATTATGTAGGATACAAGGGTTGACACCCTTCTGACAACAGGAGGTAGTTGAAGGGTGAAGTTGAGGTCTGAAGAAGGGTCTTGACCCGAAACGTCACCCGTTTCTTCTCCCCAGAGATGCTGCCTGTCCCACTGAGTTACTCCAGCATTTTGTGTCTACCTTCGATTTAAACCAGCATCTGCAGTTCTTTCCAACTAATCAAGAATCTGTCAATCTCTGCTTTAAAAATATCCAAATAATTCCACAGGTTTACCACCTCCTGACTAGAGAAATTCCTCCTCATCTCCTTCCTAAAGGAACGTCCTTTAATTCTGAGGCTGTGACCTCTAGTCCTAGACTTCCCCCCTAGTGGAAGTATCCTGTCTGTCACCGCTGAGTTAACTCCAGCATTTGTGTCTAGTCTGGGCTAGTAGTTGATGTGTAACATGTGGAAGACACACTTGGACGTGCACATGGATAGGAACGGTTTAGAAGGACGTGGGCGAAACGGGACTAGCTCAGAGGTGGGGGGGGGGGGGGGGGGGGGGCATCATGGACGAGACGGGCCGAAGGGCCTGTTTACCTGACCGTGAGGAGAGTTAAATGCAAACTCACCCGAGCGGCGTTACCCGATCGCGTTGCAACAGCACGACTCTAATTCATTCACACCATGGTGGCAGAGCAGAAGCGGTGTCATGTATCGCTGTCGCCCCCTGGGCTGCGAGAGGCGAGCTCTCGGGCGCTGTCTAACACCGACTCCGGCCCCAGCTCCAGCCCCAGCTCCAACCCCAGCTCCAACCCCAGCCCCAGCTCCAGCCCCAGCTCCAAAAGAAGCAAAAACCCCTTTCTCCTGTCGTGGAGCCGGGACTCAAGGCGACTGGCAGCGCCGCCTGCTGATAGTAGCCTTATACTGATGAAAGTCAACCAAATGAAAATCCCCAGCCAACCTTATGTACACACATACACACATACACATATACACACACACACACACACATCTCTATCGTGGAAACAAAACAATTTGCCCTTTCACCGCTCTATATAATAATTAACTCCAATTAATGTTATATCCCCCCACCCTCCCCCTGTTGGAAATTTAAAAAACCCTTTTTGAACCAGGATAAGCTCCCTCCCTCCCCTCTCACACACAGTGTTATCATTGCCTTATGGGGTAGTGTGTTGGCAAAGATTTCTTGGAACCACTTTAGTTTAGACTTAACTTGGAGACTGTCAGATTGTTCTTGGCACCTCTCTGCAAGTCCGACCACCACTATCTGATCATTAAATCGTCACTAGTCAGTCAGAATGGCGATTCAAAGCCACCTATAGCTCCTAATTTGATGAACATTTTTTTGAATTTTTTTTTGAAAACGTTATTAAAATTACGTTTGTCCCTGGCTTTTTAGCCCTGACAGTTTTTTTTTTGCAGGGGAAAATTCCAGACGTTTGAAAAAGTCTGTACACTGTGTATGTTGTGAATGACTCAATTGAAATCATGTATTGTCTTTCTGTTGTAGACAAAAATGCTGGAGAAACTCAGTGGGTGAGGAGCGAAGGAAATGGGCAACGTTTCGGGCCAAAACCCTTCTTCAGACTTTGTCTTTCTGTTGACTGGTTAGCTAGCATGCAACAAAAGCATGGCATGGTAAGGTACTTTATTTGTCATGTGTACCAAGGTACAGTGAAATTCATGTTTGCATACAGTTCCGTACAAGTAGCTGGGACATGTGGGGCGGTATGGGCAAGTTGGGCCAAAGGGCCTATAAGCACTTAGACACATCTTAGATAAGCATCTCAGATCCAGTACAAGTGTACAGCACCGACGTTCCTGACAGCGCCATCCAGCTAATGGGGTGTCATTTACTCCGAGCGGACAGGACATTAGACTCCGGTAAGTCCAGAGGTGGGGGCCTGTGCATTTATGTAAATAAAGCATGGTGCACGGACTGCACCATCATCGAGAGTCACTGCTCAGCTAACCTTGAGTTCCTCTTGGTTAGATGCAGACCGTTCTATCTGCCCAGAGAGTTCACCTCCACTGTTGTGACTGCAGCCTATATCCCTCCTGATGCTAATGCCAAGCTTGCAATGAAAGAGCTGCATACTTCCATTAGCAATCAATAGACGCACAACCCCGAGGCAGCCTTCATTGTTGCGGGTGACTTCAATCACTCCAACCTGAAGACTGTACTCCCCAAATTCCACCAACATGTATCCTTCCCCCACTAGAGTAGACAAGACACTGGACAAAGTCTACACCAACATGGCTGAAGCTTACAAAGCCATCCCCATCCCCCACCTTGGTCAGTCTGATCACGTCTCATTGTTCCTGCTCCCTAAGTACTCCCCACTCATCAGACGGGTTAAACCAACTGTGAGGACAGTTAAAGTCTGGTCAGAGGAAGCGGACTTCACACTTCAGCAGTGTTTTGGAAACACTGACTGGAAGGCGTTTGCAGCCCAGGCCACCCTTGACTCCCACACGGACATTGATTCCTACACATCCTCTATTCTGGACTTTATATAAACTCCACCATCAATAGTGTCACTTCCCTCAAACAGGTGACCATATTCCCGAATCAGAAGCCATGGATGAACAGCGAGGTCAGGCTACTGCTGAAAGCACGGGACACCGTTTTGAGGTCAGGCGATGCTCGAGCCTACAGTTCATCCAGGGCTAACCTGAAGAGGGGCATCAAGAAGGCCAAGCACTGCCATAAGCTCAGGATTGAAAAGCACTTCAATAACAACTCCGACCCCCGACGCATGTGGCAAGGCATCCAGGCCATCACGGACTACAGACCCTCCAACACCACCCCCACATCCAGCGACGCCTCCTTCCGTGAGGAGCTTAATCACTTCTATGGCCGCTTCGACAGGGACAATCTAGAGACAGCCATCAAGGCTGTGCTACCTGCCGATCACCAACCCCTCACACTCACCCCCTACGACGTATACGTGGCACTGAGCAGGACTAATGCACGTAAGGCTGCTGGCCCTGACGGCATCCCCGGGCGCGTGTCAGCAGGTCCAGGAACAGCTTCTTCCCGGTGGCTGTCACTCTACTCAACAACGTACCTCGGTGACTGCCAAACACCCCCCCCCTCCGGACACTCCTCCCACAGGAAAAACACTATGTCTGTATATATGCTAATGTAAATATTTATTCAAATCATATGCTATGTCGCTCTTCCAGGGAGATGCTAAATGCATTTCGTTGTCTCTGTACTGTACACTGACAATGACAATTAAAGTTGAATCTGAATCTGAATCTGAGCAGCAGTACACTGAGGCAGTAGACAGTTTGGCGCCATTTTCAAGTCCCTCTTGTTGTAAGTGCAGGGAACTTGGCCTGACCGTGAAGGCCCGTTGTCATGGCGACATTGCAGGGTCGGCCTGGCCAGGCATGGCCGTGGTGTCTTCCGCTGCCGCTCCACCGCTGTAGGCCGCATTCAGTCCACGCGCTCGGCCTCCTGGAGCGGTGCCCGGTCCAGCCATACTGTACCTTGGTCCATGTGGCAATAAACTAAACTAAACTAAACTGAACTAAACTAAACTAAACTAAGGAGCTGCAGTTTTATGAATGGGTGGGTGGTGAATTGGTGTTAGTCGTAGTGGTTTTTCGGGGCCCCGCGCGATGTCGGGACCAGCTCCGCACAACTCCATACGGCTCCGGCGATCGAAGTGGGACTGGCCCCGCGAGGCCATACGGCTCATGCGACCATGTTAGGTCGCGCTTGCCGCATGGAGTCGCATGCTCGTGGGACAGGCCCTTTAATAAGCTTAAATGTTTCAATAAGATCCCCTAAATTCCAGAGTGTACAAGCCCAGTCGCTCCATTCTTTCAATATATGACAGTCCCGCCATCCCAGGAATTAACCTCGTGAACCTACGCTGTACTCCCTCAATAGCAAGAATGTCCTTCCTCAAATTTGGGGACCAAAACTGCACACAATACTCCAGGTGTGGTCTCACCTGTGGTGGACGGGTGGATGGTGGTGAATAGATGGTAGTGCATGATAGTGATGGGTGGTCTGTGGTATTTGAGTGGTGAGTGGCAGTGGATGGGTTATGGGTGCTTCGTCGTGAATGGGTGGTTAGTGGTCCAGACAGTCTCTCTGGCGCGTGCCACGAAGGTGGTGCACCTGGAGGAAGTCGAAGCGGCAGAAAACTACAGCACACATCTTATACTGCGGAGGAAGGATCTGCAGATGCTGGTTTAAACCAAAGATAGACGCAAAAAGATGGTGCAACTCAAAGGGGGATCAGGCAGCACCTCTGGAGAAAAGGAATAGGTGATGTTTCGGGTCGTGTCCCTTCTTCAGACTGAGTGTCAGGGAAAGTTTGGATCATCCCGACGAGAGGGTCTGTACATCTGGCCATGTTTAGCGGCAACTACGGAGGGTTTATGGTCCCTGATGAACAAAGGAGGAGGACTGGCTGAACTTTGTTGCCTTCCACCACAGTGAAGATGTTGTGGTCGATGTTTGTGTTAAATCTTATTGTGTATTGTGTGTTCTTTTTAAGTGTATCGCTGCTGGCAACTTCATTTCACTGCACCTTCGGGTGCATGTGACGAATAAAATTAACTTTTGACTTTGACTTTTGAGAGAGGGAAAGCAAGGGTTATTTGAAGTTAGATAAATCAATACTCATAGTATTTTAGCTGCCCAAGCAAAATATGAGGGGCTGTTCCTCCAATTTGCATGTGGCCTCACTCTGACAGTGGAGGAGGCCCAGGACAGAAATGTCAGTGTGGGAATGGGAAGGGGAGTAAATGTGTGTGGCAACCGGCAGATTGTGTGGGCCAATGTGAACTGAGCGGAGATGTTCAGCGAAACGATTGCCGAGCCTATGCTTGGTCTCGCTGACATATAGGTGTCCACACCTGGAACAGCGGATACAGTGGAAACATAGAAACATAGAACATAGGTGCAGGAGTAGGCCATTTGGCCCAGTATCGCCATTCAGTACCCCGTTCCTGCTTTTTCACTATATCCCATGATTCCGTTAGCCTTCAGAGCTAAATCTAACTCTCTTGAATACACGAGGTTGGAGGAGGTGCAAGTGAACCTCTGCCTCACCTGAAAGGACTGTCTGGGTCAATTAACAGAGATGATGCAGGAGGTACAGGGACAGGTGTTGCATCTCCTGCGGTTAGAGTTTGTTTCTGTTGATGCTGTTTATTATTATGGTCATATTCCAAAATGGGACAAATAGCAGCATAGGGCAGCACGGAGATGCAGCAGTAGAGTTGCTGCCTTACATAGAAACATAAAAAATAAGTGCAGGAGTAGGCCATTCGGCCCTTCGAGCCTGCACCGCCATTCAATATGATCATGGCTGATCATCCAACTCAGTATCCCGTACCTGCCTTCTCTCCATACCCCCTGATCCCTTTAGCCACAAGGGCAACATCTAACTCCCTCTTAAATATAGCCAATGAACTGGCCTCAACTACCCTCTGTGGCAGAGAATTCCACAGATTCACCACTCTCTGTGAAAAATGTTTTTCTCATCTTGGTCCTAAAAGAATTCCCTCTTATCCTTAAACTGTGACCCCGTGTTCTGGACTTCCCCAACATCGGGAACAATCTTCCTGCATCTAGCCTGTCCAACCCCTTAAGAATTTTGTACGTTTCTATAAGATCCCCCCTCAATCATCTAAATTCTAGCGAGTACAAGCCAAGTCTATCCAGTCTTTCTTCATGTGAAAGTCCTGACATCCCAGGAATCAGTCTGGTGAAACTTCTCTGTACTCCCTCTATGGCAAGAACGTTTTTCCTCAACGTCAGAGACCTGGGTTCGATCCCGACCACGGGTGCTGTCTGTACGGAGTTTGTACGTTCTCCCCTTGACCTGCGTGGGTTTTCTCCGAGATCTTCGGTTTCCGCCCACACTCCAAAGACGTACAGGTTTGTAGGTTAATTGGTTTGGCATAAATGTAAATTGTCCCTGGTGACTGTAGCATTAGTGCGCGAGAATCGTTGGTCGGCGCGGACTCACTGGGACGAACGACCTGGTTCCACGCTGTATCTCTAAACTAAACTCAAAAAGGCAGCAAATACAACATACAGAATTGGCCATTGAATGAACCTAGTTCAATGCGGTGCTGGCTCGAAGGGCCGAATGGCCTACTCCTGCACCTATTGTCTATAGTTCCGTAATGATTATTACCTTCTTTAACTTAATGTTATTCTGGGTATAAATATCCATTACAAACTAAATCATTTAGTGATGTATATAACGCGCTATTAAATTAATAGTGCATCAGAAACATCAATAAAACACAAACAGACGCAATAAGGTAGCCTTTGGCATTTAACGTTTTTTTTAATTTTTATTTAGTGAAGCCATCCAAAATGCTAAGCAGTTTTAAAATGAGTCACTGATACCTGATATCTTTGGAAATGAAACCAAAGAAACAAATTCAATATCCATTTAAATTAAACAGTGCCGCAGTTTCCATGGTGCTAATTCTAAAAAAGTAATCTTAAACTCAGGACTGTTCAATTTTTAATTAGCAAGGGCATCGAACAATATAAGGAGCCGATTTCTATTGTGTGTGCTTGCAGCCATCAATGGGTCGAGTCAGTAACACCGGAGTTAAAAGATTGAGTTATAGATGACGTTAACCGCTGAAGGTTGTCTAAGTGCCTGCGAGTGTTTTTTATGTTCACAGATTGTGATATATTAGACTGCCTTGGAGAGAACAATTAAGAATATTTGGACAGGAACAAGCTGGAAAGGGTACAGAGAAGATTTACGAGGATGTTGCCAGGACTAGAGGGTCTGAGGTATAGGGAGAGGTTGAGTAGGCTGGGACCCTATAGAAACATAGAAACATAGAAATTAGGTGCAGGAGTAGGCCATTTGGCCCTTCGAGCCTGCACCGCCATTCAATATGATCATGGCTGATCATCCAACTCAGTATCCCGTACCTGCCTTCTCTCCATACCCTCTGATCCCCTTAGCCACAAGGGCCACATCTAACTCCCTCTTAAATATAGCCAATGAACTGGCCTCAACTACCCTCTGTGGCAGAGAGTTCCAGAGATTCACCACTCTCTGTGTGAAAAAAGTTCTTCTCATCTCGGTTTTAAAGGATTTCCCCCTTATCCTTAAGCTGTGACCCCTTGTCCTGGACTTCCCCAACATCGGGAACAATCTTCCTGCATCTAGCCTGTCCAACCCCTTAAGAATTTTGTAAGTTTCTATTCTGGGGAGCGTTGTGGAGCAGAGGGATCTAGGAGTGCAGGTTCCTTGGAGTTCGAGTCACAGGTCACGTTGCAGTTGTACAAGACGTTGGTGAGGCCACATTTAGAGTATTGTGTTCAGTTCTGGGCACCGTGTTATAAGAAAGAACTTGCCAAGCTGGAAAAAGGTACGGAGAATATTTACGAGGATTTTTTCCAGGACCAGAAGGTCTGAGCTATAGGGGGAGGTTGAGTCGGCTGGGACTCCTTGGTGCGCAGGAGGATGAGGGATGATCTTGTAAAGGTGTACAAAATCAAGAGAGGAATAGATCGGGTAAATGCACAGAGTAGGGGAATCGAGGACCAGAGGACATGGATTTAAGGTGAAAGGGATTTAACAGGAATCTGAGGGGTAACTTTTTCACACAAAGGGTGGTGGGTGTATGGAACGAGCTGCCAGAGGAGGTAGTTAAGGCAGGCGGAATGGTACCATTCGGCGCTGCCATTTCGGCGCCTCCATTTCGGGGTGTTAGAGTTAGGGTTAGGGTATGGATTAGGGTATGGGTTAGGGTTAGGGTTAGGGTATGGGTTAGGGTTAGGGTTAGGGTTAGGGTGCCACAGCGGTGGGCCAGTGGAAACCAATTTCCAAACGTTAACATAAAGCTGATCTCTCTTGCAATATCCTTGGCATAGGAACTTCTTGCAGAGGGTGATGAATCTCTGGAATTCACTATCCCGGAGTATTGTGACGCATGGAACACTTTTATTTATCTGGAGGTATTTACAGAGGTTAGGGTTAGGGTTAGGGTTCTGATGAGTACAGATACTATAAACGGAGGCGCTGAAACAGTGGCGCTGAAACGGCAGCGCCGAATCGGTGGCACCGGAACGGCAGCAGCGAAAATTACCTGACCCAAGGCAGGGACTATCCCAACGTTTAAGAAACATTTAGATAGGTGAATGAATGAATGCATACTTTATTGTTACATGTGACAAGTTACTGTGAGATTCTTTGCTCCCAAGGTATGCAAATAGTCACTACATAAAGGGCAAAGTTACAAAGTATCCAGCGCCAGGAAGGATAGGACGGGTTTGGAAGGATATGGACCAAATGGGGGCAGGTGGTACCAGTGTACTGGGATATGTTGGCCGGTGGGGGCAAGGTGGGCCAAAGGACCTGAATCCACGCAGTATCTCTCTATGACTCCATGACTCTATGACACTTAACCAGATATTCTGTTCATTTAGATTATTCACACATTGTGGTATTCCTCTGTCGAAATGCCTTACAATTCATGCAATCTTTTTAGTTTAGTGTAGTTTAGAGATACAGCATGGAAAAAGACCCTTTGGCCCACTGAGTCTGTGCTGACTAGCGATCCCCGCACACTAGCACTACTCTACACACACAGGGAACTATTTACAATTATATCAAACCAATTAGCCGACAAAATGTGGAATGTGGGAGGAAACCGGAGATCCCGGACAAAACCCACGCAGGACACAGGGAGAACGTGCAAACTCCGTACATACAGCACCCATGGTCAAACCCAGGTCTCTGGCGCTGTAAGGCAGCAACTCTATCACTGAGCCACTGTGCCGAATCTTTTGTTTAAATTCAACCTTGGAATGCGTGCGTATAGTCGTGAAGCCATTCTTACCACCAATATCTGACTTCGAGAAAATGGTGAACAACTAACTTCCTGAACCACTGTACCTTTCTGTGAAGGTATACTCACATCGTAATTGGGAAGGGGATTCCAGGATTTGGACCTGGTGGCGGTGAAGTAACATTAACATATTTTGAAATTATTTCTTGCTGACATTCTGGTATGAGGCTTCTGAATGGATCTAACATAAGCTAGGGCACTGTGCAGGAAGGAACTGCAAATGTAGATTATTACACCAAAGATAGACACAAAATGCTGGAGTAATGGGCCTGTCCCACTTAGGCGACTTTTTAGGCGACTGCAGGAGACTATGCTGTCACCACATGGTCGCCACATGTTCGCGGGTGGTTGCCGGGGAGTCGCCTTCATGGTCGTGAGGAGTTCCCGCATTCTGGGAACTCATTATGGTCACCGTAAATATTTCAACATGTTGAAAAATCAGCGGCGACCAGAATGAAGCCGCCATGGAGAGTAGCGAGAATTCTCGTGCCGTAGTTGCATCGCCAGGAGGTCGTAGGTTCTCGTAGGTTGCAGCCGGTGTTGACCGGTGAATTTCATTGGCTCATTGGGGAAAAAAAAGTAAGCAGTAGTTCTCAGAACCACGGATAACCGACCGGTAATGTTAAATGTCCGCCGAGCTTCACAGCCGTGTATCTCTGGCTTCTTAAAAGTTGTCTCCACTCCTTCTCCCCCCTCTTTTAAAGGACTTACCGTACACTGTGCTTTCACCTTCTTAATTACAGCGCCAACCTTCCTGTTCATCGCTGTGTGTGGCTGCATCACATTGGCTTTGCACCGTGTGAATTTCACTCAGACAGCGCCCCCCCGCTTGCCCTGTCCCCCGCCTGCATAACGGGCTGGTGAAGGAAGTGATGTGTATGTGTGTGTGTGTGTTCCACTCTGACAGTTGCCGTTCCACTAAAGTGGGACAGGCCCATTAAGTCAGCGGGTCAGGCAGCGTCTCTGGAGAAAAGGAATGGGTGACTATCGTGGATCATTGTTGGCTCCACCTTTCCTGAGTCATTAATGCAGGCTCAGCTTTGTTCTGCACCTTCCCATACCTCTAGGTTCCCCCTAGATAGACACAAAATGCTGGAGTAACTCAGCGGGACAGGCAGCATCTCTGGACAGAAGGAATGGGTGACGTTCCGGGTCGAGACCCTTCTTCAGAGCTTCCCCCTTCCTGATTCTCAGTTTGAAGAAGAGTCTCTATCCGAAACATCACCTATTCCTTTTCTCCAGAAATGCTCCCAGACCCCCTGAGTTGCTCCAGCATATTGCGTCTGTGGTCAGCGGAAAGACTTCCTTCAAAGGCTTAGAAAATTTGGCATGTCCCCAACAACTCTTATTAACTTCTACAGATGCACCGTAGAGAGCATTTTATCGGGATGCATCACAGTTTGATTTGGGAACAGCTCCATCCAAGACCGCAAGAAAATGCAGAGTTGTGGACGCAGCCCAGACCGTCACGCAAACCAACTTCCCTTCCATCTACTCCATTCACACCTCATGCTGCCTCGGCAAGGCCAGCAGCGTAATCAAGGATGAGTCTCACTGTGCCCACTCCCTCTTCTCCCCTCTGCCATCAGGCACAGGGTGTAGAAGTGTGAAAACGCACACCTTCAGATTCAGGGACAGTTTCTTCCCAGCTGTTATCAGGCAACTGAACCATCCTACCACCAACTACAGAGCAGTCCTGACCTACCATCTACCTTGTTAGAGTCCCTCGGACAATCTTTAATCAAAGTTTACTGGACTTTATCTTACACTAAATGATATTCCCTTTATCCTTTACCTTTACACTGTGGATGATCACTTGTTCACACTAGTTGAACCAGTTTCTCAAGAGCGGCACGGTGGCGCAGCGGTAGAGTTGCTGCCTTACAGCGCTTACAGCGCCAGAGACCCGGGTTCGATCCCGACTATGGGTGCTGTCTGTACGGAGTTTGTACGTTCTCCCCGTGACCGTGTGGGTTTTCCCCGAGATCTTCGGTTTCCTCCCACACTCCAAAGACGTACAGGTTTGTAGGTTAATTAGCTTGGTTAATTGGCTTGATAAAATGTAAAATTGTCCAAGTTGGCGATGTGCAGAGTACTGCCCTGCCGACTACAAGGTTCAGAAGGTACTCAGTGAATCTTATCTCCTGCCATATCACTAACAACGTTCAGCCGTGTAAAAACTCTGTGATCTCCTGATTATAAAAACTCAAGAGAGAGTCAATTTAATTGTCCCTATCCACCCCCTGGGGGTCCAAACTAAATGCCGTTTCTGCAGCCATACAGTTGCACACAAATAGTGCCCCAGACACAACATAATTACTGTTAACATAAACATCCATGTGTAACTGTGATGTGACCAAAAAAACTTATCTCTCCACTGCATCTCCCCCCCCCCCATGCTTGAAAGACCCCCCCGTTTGTAGGTTAATTGGTCATAAGTCAAAGCCCCCGGCTGGCGATGGATATTGTCCCGCGGCCATTGACCGCTGGTCAGTGCGGTCGGTGTGCGAGGTCGCTCACCGGGTCTTGATGTTGGATCTCCCGGTGTGTGCTCGCAAAGTCCCCCGCAGGCCGTATTCAACGCGCGGGGCACATGGTGTTAGGCCCCGCTCCAGGAGCCTTGGACACCCTTATCAACTCCGTTTGGCGGGAGAATTCGCCGTTGCAGGAGCTGTCCGCTTCAATAAAAGCGGTCTCCCTCAGGGACCCGCGCGGGGTCGTCCGAGCCGTCCGCAGACCCGCAGTAGCAGCCTCCGAATCTCCGGAGGTCGGGCCGCAGCAGCAGCAGCAGCAGGAGCAGCAGCAGCAGCAGCAGTCTACAGCGGCAGCAATCATGGCTGATCTATCTCTCCTTTCCACCCGCCCGGTCTCCGGCCAGCTCCCCGACGGCAACGGTGAGTCGGCTAACCAGAGTCCCCGGCTTCTCCCCGTTGGAAAATCCTCGTTGCGGCCTCAACGACACCTGAGACCCGACGAGAAAAGGTCGGGTCTCCAGTGCAGGGAGAGATTGCAGGATCTGCGATCTCCGCCCACTTGATTAGCTCCCTATCCACCACCTTAAACTGACTACATCACCTACAAAGGGGAGCATGGTGGCGCAGCGGTAGAGTTGCTGCCTTACAGCGCTTGATACGGGTTCGATCCTGTCTACCGGTGATGTGTGTACGCAGTTTGTACGCGCACCTGTGACCAAAGGGGTTTTCTCCGATATCTTTTTTTCCTCCCATGCTTGAAAGACGTACAGGTTTGTAGGTTAATTGGTTGGTATAAATGCAAAGTGTCCCTAGTGTGTGTAGGATAGTGTTGATGTGTACGGACCGCTGGTCAGTGCGGACTCGGTGGGCCAAAGGGCCTGTTTCCGTGCTGTATCTCAAAACTAAATTCTACTTTCTATTAATTCAGGCTTTGTATTCAACTCAAATGTTTTCACACTGATGTTGACAACAGTATCTTCAGCTGCCTTGGACACACCTTATCAACCTCCGTTTGTGGGTTTCTTTCTCTCTTTCACTCTCAAGCTCTGTCCTGCTTCAATAAAACTCATTAGTACCCAATCACTTTAACCAAATGTTTGGACTTGATAAGGAACTATGTTAAAAGAGTCTAAATGAGGAATTTCAATGTTCCTAAGTTGTAGGAACAGAATTAGGACATTCGCTCCATTAAGTCTACTCTGCCATTCAATCATGGCTGATCTATCTCTCCTTTTCAACCCCGTTCTCCTGCCTTCTCCCCGTAACCCCTGACACCCGTACTAATCAAGAATCTATCAATCTCCACCTTAAAAATATCCATTGACGGCCTCCACAGCATTCTGTGGCAATGAATTCCACAGATTCACCACCCTCTGTCTAAAGAAATTCCTCCTCAACTCCTTTCCAAAGGTACGTCCTTTAATTCTGAGTCTATGCCCTCTGGTCCTGGACTCTCTCACTAGTGGAAACATCCTCTCCACATCCACTCTATCCAAGCCTTGTACTTGTACCATAACTAATGTACAATTTGGGCAGGAAAATAAATATTAAATAAGTATATAAAAATCTGAACTTACCTTAGGAATTTGATAAAAATATCACTATAGAATCAAAGCATATTTCACAGTATTTGCATGCATGAATTAATAGTCATTGGTATGATGAGAATCATAGAGGAATAGAGTGATACAGTGTGGAAACAGGCCCTTCGGCCCGACTCCCCCATACCGGCCAACAATGTCCCAGCTACACTAGTCCCACCTGCCTGCGCTTGGTCAGTATCCCTCCAAACCTGTCCTATCCATGTACCTGTCTAACTGTTTCTTAAACGTTGGGATAGCCCCAGCCTCAACTACCTCCTCTGGCAGCTTGTTCCATACACCCACCACCCTTTGTGTGAAACAAGTTACCCCTCAGATTCCTATAAAATCTTTTCCCCTTCACCTTGAACCTATGTCCTCTGGTCCTCGATTCCCCTACTCTGGGCAAGAGACTGTGCATCTACCTGATCTATTCCTCTCATGAAAGAAGTCAGGCTGGATCAATAATGAGTAATGAGTAATGAATACGTTTATTGGCTAAGTATTTACACATACAAGGGATTTGCCTTGATGCTCCGCTCGCAAGTAACAACACAACATACAGTAAACAATTAAGAATAAAACATTAAAACAATAAGAATAAAACATTAAAGTTTAAACATGTGAATGAAATAAAATACCAGAGCAAAAGGAGGCTACAGACAATGGGCTAAGAGTTCGGCTGGCGAGAGCTACTACTCCCGTGGAAAAAAAGCTGTTTTTATGTCTGGCTGTGGCGGCTTTGACAAGTCCGGAGTCGCCTTCCAGAGGGAAGTGATTCAATGAGTTTGTGGCCAGGGTGAGAGAATCTTACCCGTTCTCTTCCTGGTGCTTGCAATGTACAGTTTGTCAATGGAGGGAAGGTTAAAGGACACTCAAGATATGTTACGCAGTGGCCTCGTCAGCTGATCCACAACATAACTACTATGACACTGATGAGGATCAGCTTGTGCAAAGCAGCTATTTATTTATCTATTTATTTATTTATTTGTTTATTTGTCTGTTTATTTATTTATCTATTTGATTCTTTATTTCGAACAGAATAAAAAATAAAAAGCAAGTGTGAAACAGCAGACAAAAAAACAAAACAAAAAAAACTCAGATGTTGGGATGTGTTCCGATTGTGAGCAGCTTTGGGCACCAAATCTGAGGAAGGATGTGCTGGCTGTGGAGAAGGTCCAGAGGAGGTTTACAAGAATGATCCTTGGAATGATTGGGTTTCACCTATGATGAGCGTTTGAAGGCAGTGGGCTTGTACTCGCTGGTGTTTAGAAGGATGAGGGGACACCTCATTGAAATTTACCGAATAGTGAAAGGCTTGGATGGAGTGGACGCGAAGGGGATATTTTTACTAGAGGGAGAGTCTAGGACCAGAGGCCACAGCCTCAGAATAAAAGGACGTACATTTAAAAAGGAGATGAGGAGGAATTTCTTTAGCTGAATCTGTGGAATTAATTGCCACAGACGACTGTGGAAGACGTCAATTGATATTTTTTAGGCAGAGATTAACAGATTCTTGATTAGTGTGGGTGTCGGGGGTTATGGGGAGAAGGCCATAGAGGAGCAGGAGAATGGGATTTGGAGGGAGAGATAGATCAGCCACGATTGAATGGCGGAGTAAACTTAATGGGCCGAATGGCCTAGTTCTGCTCCTATAACTTAGGGCACAAAATGCTGGAGCATCTCTGGAGAAAAGGAACCGGTGACGTTTCTGGTCGAGACCCTTCTTCAGACTGAGAGTCAGGGGAGAGGGGGTGTGAAAATGTACAGAACAGATCAGAGCCAGCACCGATGGTCAAGGAGCACACAATGGTCCATTGTTGGCCGTGGAGGAGGTGATAACGAGGAGATACGGGCAGTAAACCTGGCAGGACGACTCGGGTGGGGGCACGTCTCTCCTTCTCTCTGATGGGAGTTCTGCTCACCCTCTGTGACTTCCCTGACGCTCAATCTGAAGACTTCAGTCGAGACCCGAAACCCGAAACGTCACCCATCCCTTCTCTCCAGAGATGCTGCCTGTCCTGCTGAGTTACTCCAGCATTTTGTGTATCTTCGGTGTAAACCAGCATTGTGGAAACATACAGAATAGGGAAAGGCTTAGATAGAGAGGATGTTTCCTTCCACTAGTGGGAGAGTCTAGGTCATAGTCTCAGAATTAAAGGATGTTCTTTTAGGAAGGAGATGAGGAGAAATGTCTATAGTCAGAGGGTGGTGAATCTGTAGAATTCTTTGCCACAGAAGGCTGTGAAGGCCAAGACAATGGATATTTTTAAGGCAGAGATAGATTCTTCATTAGTACGGGTGTTGGGCATTATGGGGAGAAGGCAGGAGAATGGGGTTAGGAGGGAGAGATAGATCAACCATGATTGAATGGCGGAGTAGACTTGATTGGCCGAATGGCCCAATTCTACACCTATTCCTTATGACCTTATGACCCTATGACTTTATGAGCATCTGCAGTTTCGTCTGAAACAATTTACACTACATTCACTGCAGCAGCCTTGGGACTCGACTGGATCGATTCCCTATCCGGGAGACTGACCTGTAGCGGCACGGAGTGGTGGAAAATGCTTGCGACACTGCTCGGCCAGGCCGACCCTGCACCACCGCCAGGTCAACGGGCCTTCATGGTCAGCTGCAGCTTGGACTTTGAAAATGGCGCCAAAAAACCTGCCGACTCTCGTACATGGTCTCAGCAGGCTGTTTCTACACGCGTTGTACTTAATCTGGGATTGTGTTTATGTATATTAGTCATTTACTAACTATATGCACAAAAAAAAAGAATTTCACTGTACCTCGGTACTTTTAGCTTAGTTCAGAGACACAGCGTGGAAACAGGCCCTTCGGCCCACCGAGTCCGTACTGACCAGCGACCCCCCCACACATTAACACTATCCTGCACACACAAGGGACAATTTACATTTATACCAAGCCAATCAACCTACAAACCTGTACGTCTTTGGAGAGTGGGAGGAACTTGAATATCTCAGAGAAAGCCCACACGGTCACCCCGTACAGACAGCACCCAAAGTCAGGATCGAACCCGGGTCTCTGGCGCTGCAAGCACTGTAAGGCAACAACTTTACCGCTGCACCACCATGCTGCACAAAATAATAAATAACCATTGACCCATCGATTGAACCATGAATTATGGATGACACTCACTATCACATACATCCCTCCTAATTCATTTTTAATTAATTATTTTGACTTTAGTCTTTCCCACTTTCAAGGGCGGCACGGTGGCACAGCGGTAGAGTTGCTGCCTCACAGCGCTAGAGATCTGGGTTTGATCCTGACTACGGGTGCTTGTCTGTATGGAGTTTGTACGTTCTCCCCGTGACCTGTGGGTTTTCTCTGGGTGCTCCGGTTTCCTCCCACACTCCAAAGATGTACAGGTTTGTAGGTTAACTGCCTTGGTAAAATTGTAAATTGCCCCTAGTGTGTGTAGGATAGTGTTAATTTGCGGGGAGGGGATCGCTGGGCGGCGCGGCCTCGGTGGGCCCAATAGCCTGTATATTTAAACTCAACTTAAACACTCTATACAGAAGTTTGTTTCCACATTGAGAAACTTCTTTCATGTGTTGAAAAATTGATTTAAAAACATTGACAAATTATTCTGTAATTAGCACTTTATTCAACATTGAGAGGTTTGCTCCATGCGTTTAAATTATTCCATATACTAGTTCATGCAGTGACTGTTTATTGAATGTAGACCACAGGTTAGAGGGCAGAAGGGATACAGGAAGGTGCTGTGGAAGAAGTCTCACTGATACTCATTTTCAAATAGCTAGCACAAGCATCATACACCAAAAGCCTTCATTCTGTGCTGCACGTGTTTAGTTTATTGTCACGTGTACTGAGGTACAGTGAAAAGCATTTGTTGTGTGCTAACCAGTCAGTGGAAAGACCATACGTGATTACAATCGAGACATTCACAGTGTACAGATACATGATAACGGAATATCATTTTGTGCAAGATAAAGTCAGTAACATCTGATCAAAGATAATCCAAGGGTCCCCAATTGAGGTAGGGAGTAGTTCAGGACCGCTCTCTAGTTGTTGATAGGATGGTTCAGTTGCCTGACAACAGCTCGGAAGAAACTGTCCCTGAATCTGGAGGTGTGCGTTTTCACACTTCTATACATTTCGCCCGAATGGAGAGGGGAGAGGGAGCGGCCGGGGTGAGACTGGTCCTTGATTATGCTGCTGGCCTTGCCGAGGCAGTGTGAAGTGTAGATGGAAGTGCCCACTAGGTCAGTCAACATTTTTTGGTAAAATAAGTGTTTAAAAGACACTGTAGGTTTAATGTTTCAGCAATCAACTCTGCTTTTGATTCACATTTCCAGTTCTTTTTTATTAAATTCATCTCAAATCATCTTGATTTTATTTTAAAGTGACATTGTGTAGGAAGTAACTGCAGATGCTGGCTTAAACCTCCTCCAACCTCATCTACTGTATCCGTTGTTCAAGATGTGGACATTTTTTCATCGGCGAGACCAAACGTAGACTGGGCGATCGTTTCGCGGAACACCTTCGCTCAGTCCGCCTAAACCTACCTGACCTCCCGGTTGCTAAACACTTTAATTCTCCTTCCCATTCCCACACTGACCTTTCTGTCCTGGGTCTCCTCCATTGTCATAGTGTGGCTAAATGCAAATTGGAGGAACAGCATCTCATATTTCGCTCGGGCAGCTTACAGCCCAGTGGTATGATATTGATTTCTCTAACTTCAAGTAACCCCGGCATTCCTTCTCTCTCTATCCCCCCCCTCCCCCACCCAAGTCACACCAGCTTCTCGTTTTCACCCAACAAACAGCTAACAATGGCCTGTTTCCTTTATCGTTACTTTTTTGCATATCTTTCATTTATCATTCTTTTTTTTTTTTTTTAATTTTATTTTTATTAGAAGTACGGTAAATTACAATTCTACACAACACATATATCTTAATACATTTTTAGTACCGCTTCATTTTTTTTTTTGAGCTTTAAGAAAAAGGTAAGGAAAGTAAAGAAAGTGCAGCTTCTCGCTCTTTTCACTACCAACCAAAACAGCTGTTTTTTTTTTAACTATTGCAATGGTCCAGAAACTGTCTTCCTTTGGTCTGCTTTTGCTAGGAGGAATCTCATCTCTTCATGTAATGTTCTTTTGGTCCCGCATTTTTCCAGTATAAGCTTTTTTCATTATTAGCATTAATTTTATTGATTCCGAAGATAAGTCCATTTGTTTTGGTCAACCATATTTGAAGACAATGCGTTCTTGGTGTCGGCGCATTTTTCCTCTCTGAAACCATTTAATTCAGGGTTACCTTCATATTCCTTGGTACCTATATTGATCGATTTTTGAAAAAATATCAAATATTTTACCAGAATTTTTGGATTTTTGTACAAAAAACAAAGAGTGCGCTATGGTAGCTTCTTGACATAGGCATTTATCACAGATTGGTGAAACATTAGGGAAGATTTTATTTAATTTTTTTTTGAATAATATAATCTAGTAATGTTTTTAAATTGGATGAGCGTATGGTCGTTGATCGAACATTTACCCTGTAGTAAAATTACAGGTCACCCGTTCCCAATCTTTTCATCCAGAGATATTAAATTGCTGCCATTGCTTTCCAATAAGCTGAGTTACTCCAGCTTTTTGCATGTATCTTTGAAGTAACATTTGTGGCTTGCATTTCTGTACTCCTTCTAAGCAGTTTGCCCAATTCTTACAGCTCTCTGATACTTTCCAGTGCTGCTACACTATTGGCCAATTTCCAACATTAAATCTCCCGAAGGGTTCTAACCAAAGAACGTTGGCATTAAGGCCTTTAAATTGAAATGCTCAAGACAACAAAATGAGCATTCAAACTGTAGCAACATGGAACTGCAGGTGATGGTTTACCAAAGAAAGACATAAAGTACTGGAGTAACTCAGCGAGTCAGGCAGCATCTCTGGAGAACACGGATAGGTGACGTTTCATAGAGTGCTGGAGTAACTCAGCGAGTCAGGCAGCATCTCTGGAGAACATGGATAGGTGACGTTTCACAGAGTGCTGGACTAACTCAGCGAGTCAGGCATCTCTGGAGAACACGGATAGGTGACGTTTCGGGTCTGGATCCTTCTTCACACTGATTACATAGGGAAATAGATCTGGAAGTGGGACAAAGCAAGGCTGGTACTCGGTACATCAGCCATGATTATATTGAATGGCGGTGCAGGCTCGAAGGGCCGAATGGCCTACTCCTGCACCTAATTTCTATGTTTCTATGTTTCTATGTAAAAGCAGGCGAGGGAGTTGGTGGTCAGGGGAAGTAGTTAAGGCAGGTATTATCGCAATGTTTGAGAAACATTTAGACAGGCGCATGGATGGCATAGGTTTAGAGGGGTATGGGCCAAGCGCAGGCAGATGGGACCAGTGTAGATGGCACATGTTGGCCAGTGTGGGCAAGTTGGGCTGAAGCACCAGTTTCCACGCTGTTTCACTCTATGACTCTTTACAGTTGCTACCGGGGTCATTTAGTTGGCACGGTGGCGCAACGGTAGAGTTGCTGCCTTACAACGCTTGCAGTGCCGGTGATCTGGGTTCGATCCTGACTACGGGTGTTGTCTGTATGTAGTTTGTACCTTCTCCCCGTGACCTGCGTGTGTTTTCTCCGACATCTTCGATTTCCTCGCGCACTCCAAAGACGTGCAGGTACATAGAAACATAGAAACATAGAAATTAGGTGCAGGAGTAGGCCATTCGGCCCTTCGAGCCTGCACCACCATTCAATATGATCATGGCTTAACCCAGGTACGTGGGTTAATTGGCTTGGTGCCTGTGTAAATTGTCCCTAGTGGGTGTAGGATAGGGTTACTGTACGGGGATCGCAGGTCGGCACGGACTCAGTGGGGGCTGTATCTCTAAACTAAACTTAGCTACTTATTCGGTATTTTCTGTTTATGGAGCTTCTAGGCCATTATATTTTACATTCATGTTTCTTATTATAACTTGGTATTTATTTGCATTTATCTCCATCAGTTATGTATTCTATGTGGCTAATATTGATTCAGTTTTATGGCACCATCAGTTAGTCTGCATTTAAAAAGAAACTAAGTGGTGGTGTGGTGTAAAAGAAAAACAAAGACAGTGTAACAACAGCGCCACCTAGCTATCAAAGACGATACCAAAGACATCCTTCATATCTTGCTAGACACAAAATGCTGGAGTAACTCAGCGGGACAGGCAGCATCTCTGGAACGCAGGGCACGGAAGGAGAACTGTTCAAGAAGGAACTGCAGATGCTGGAAAATCGAAGGAACACAAAAATGCTGGAGAAACTCAGCGGGTGCAGCAGCATCTATGGAGCGAAGGAAATAGGTAACGTTTCGGGCCGAAACCCTTCTTCAGACGGAAGGAGAACTGTTTGACTGTTGTTGGTACTTCTTCTACTTTCTTAGAAGGCTTAGGAAGTTCAGCATGTCCCCAACAACTCTCACCAACTTCTACAGATGCACCACAGAAAGCATTTTGTCGGGATGCATCGCTGCTTGGTTTGGGAACAGCTCCATCCAAGACCGCAAGAAATTGCAGAGAATTGTGGATGCAGCCCAGACCGTCACAGAAACCAACCTCCCTGCCATTGACTCCATCTACACCTCACGCTGCCTCGGCAAGGCCAGCAGCATAATCAAGGACCAGTCGCACCCTGGCCACTCCCTCTTCTCCCCTTCTCCCATCGGGCAAGAGGCATAGAATTGTGAAAACGCACACCTCCAGATTCAGGGACAGTTTCTTCCCAGCTGTTATCAGGCTACTAAACCATCCTACCACAACTAGAGAGCAATTATGAACTACTGTCTACCTCATGGGTGACCCTTGGACTATCTTTGATCGGACTTTACTGGCTTTACCTTGCACTAAACCTAATTCCCTTATCATGTAGCCTCATGTTCCCTTATAATGTATAATGGCTCGATTGTAATCATGTATTGTAGAGGGTAACTAGGACAGCACAGAAGAATATTGGTTGCCCTCTCCCCTCCCTGATGGATATTTACACCTCCCGCTGCCTTAGCAGGGCAAAGAATATCATCAAGGACAGCTCCCATCCTGCGTTTGGACTGTTCGACCTGCTGCCCTCTGGAAGGCGCTATAGGTACATCAAATCTAGGATAAATAGACTCAGGAATAGTTGTTTTCCGAAAGTCATAACTACTCTTAATTCACACATGCACTGACTTCACAGCCCAACACCCGGACTTCCATCTATTCTATCCACGTACTGAAATTTGGAACTGTAATGTGTATTGTAACTGTAATTTTTTAATATTTTTAAATTAAAAAAAAAACATTTAATATAATCTTTAAACATCTGCCTAATACTACCTATTCATCCTTCACCATTTTGCCTTTATAGATATGTATATAGCGCCGCAGAATTGTGCACCTATCCCCCCCCCCCTCCCCCTTTTGTTTTGTTTTCTGTTTCTTGTTTTTTGTACTAAATTATATGTATGCACTGAGTACGAGCTGCTTTTAATCTCATTGTACATGTATAGTGACAATAAATGGCATATTTATCTATTGTCTGGTGGTGCTGGCTTGAAGGGCCGAATGGCCTGCTCCTGCACCTATTGTCTATTGTCTTTCCGCTGACTGGACAGCATTCAACAAAAGCTTTTCGCTCTACCTCAGTACATGTGACAATAAACTCCACTGAACAGAACTGGTACCTGTAATCTGGGTTGGGTCCGAACTGGGATGTCCGGAACCAGAGCTGGAATCCCCGAGGCAGAAGATGGAAGCGGTGGCAAGCACGGAGAGAAAACACCGTGGTCGCTATGGGAACAAGGCCGGGTTAAAATGTGGTTGTGGAGACGGAGAGCAGGAGGAACCACAGAGGGGGTGTTTGAAGAACTCTCGTCGGGGAGAGGCTGAGAACTCCCTCAAAGTAGGCACAGCTTGCTAATCGATAACATGGCATTGTATAAAGTCAAAACTAACCAAGCATATTTGCAACAGATGTTTTTATTAGGTAAGGGCATCAAGGTTTATGGAGCAAATAGTCTTCAATGGTGATTACTGGTCTTTATCTTGCACTAAATGTTATTCACGATATTCCCTTCATCATGCATCTGTACATTGTGGATGGCTCATTTGTAATCATGTGTTGTCTTTCCGCTGACTGGTTCGCACTCAATAGCTTTTCACTGTACCTCAGTACGTGACAATAAACTAATGACTAGTTCATTAACTTTACCACTAACTTCAACCCTGCCCTCAAATTCACTTGGACTATCTCCGACATCTCTCTCCCTCTTTCTTGTTCTCTCTGTTCCCATCACAGGGGACAGACTGGTTACACAGAAAAGCTGGAGAAACTCAGCGGGTGCAGCAGCATCTATGGAGTGAAGGAAATAGGCAACGTTTCGGGCCGAAACCCTTCTTCAGACTGATCAGGGGTGGGGGTGGGTGGGGACAAGAAAGGGAAAAGGAGGAGTAGCCGGAAGGCTGGAGGGTGGGAGGAGACAGCAGGGGAGCTGAGGAAGGGGAGGAGACAGCAAGGACTAACAGAATTGGAGGAAGTCGATGTTCATGCCCCCGGGGTGCAGACTCCCCAAACGGAATATGAGGTGCTGTTCCTCCAATTTCCGGTGCTGCTCGCTGTGGCCATGGAGGAGACCCAGGACAGAGAGGTCGGAGACGGAGTGGGAGGGGGAGTTGAAGTGCTGAGCCACCGGGAGGTCAGCTAGGTTATTGCGGACCGAGCGGAGGTGTTCGGCGAAACGATCGCCCAACCTCCGCTTGGTCTCACCGATATAGATCTGCTGACATCTAGAGCAGCGGACGCAATAGATGAGGTTGGAAGAGATGCAGGTAAACCTCTGTCGCACCTGGAACGATTGCTTGGGTCCCTGAAAGGAGTTGAGGGGGGAGGTAAAGGGACAAGTGTTGCATCTGCTGCGGCCGCAAGGGAAAGTGCCCGGGGAGGGGGTGGACCGAGAGGGAAGGGAAGAATTGACAAGGGGTCGTGAGACCAAGCGGAGGTTGGGCGATCGTTTCGCCGAACACCTCCGCTCGGTCCGCAATAACCTAGCTGACCTCCCGGTGGCTCAGCACTTCAACTCCCCCTCCCACTCCGTCTCCGACCTCTCTGTCCTGGGTCTCCTGGGTCTCTGTCCTGGGTCTCCTCCATGGCCACAGCGAGCAGCACCGGAAATTGGAGGAACAGCACCTCATATTCCGTTTGGGGAGTCTGCACCCCGGGGGCATGAACATCGACTTCTCCCAATTCTGTTAGTCCTTGCTGTCTCCTCCCCTTCCTCAGCTCCCCTGCTGTCTCCTCCCACCCTCCAGCCTTCCGGCTACTCCTCCTTTTCCCTTTCTTGTCCCCACCCACCCCCACCCCTGATCAGTCTGAAGAAGGGTTTCGGCCCGAAACGTTGCCTATTTCCTTCGCTCCATAGATGCTGCTGCACCCGCTGAGGTTCTCCAGCTTTTCTGTGTAACCTTCGATTCTCCAGCATCTGCAGTTCCCTCTTTAACACAGGGGACAGACTGTCCACTTAACATCTACTACAAACCTACCAACTCCCACAGCTATCTGGACCGCACCTCCTCCCGCCCGACCTATGCAAAGACGCTATCCCCCTTACTCCCAATTTCTCCATCTCTGTCGCATCTGTTCCTCAGATGAGGCTTTCTATTCTAGGACATCTGAAATGACCACTTTCTTTAGTAAATGTGGTGCACCCATGGGGAGAAGGCAGGAAAATGGGGTTAGGAGGAGGGATAGATCAGCCATGAATGAATGGCAGAGTTGATTTGATGGGCTGAATGTCCTAATTTTCCCTTGTGACCTTATGACCCCCATTTTTGTCTATGTCCCCTCGTTCTTCTCTGGCTCCCCCTCTCCCCAGATGGAAGAAATATAGACTTCCCTGGTCCTTAGGAAACACTTTTTCTCACAGAGAGTTGTGAGTCTGTGGGCGGTGGAGGCCAGTTCTCTGGATACTTTTAAGAGAGAGCTAGATAAGGCTCTTAAAGATAGCGGAGTCAGGGGATATGGGGAGAAGGCAGGAACGGGGTACTGATTGTGGTTGATCAGCCATGATCACATTGAATGGCGGTGCTGGCTCGAAGGGCCGACTGGCCTACTCCTGCATCTATTGTCTATTGTCTAGTTTTACCCCTGGTCATAAGCTCATAGGTTCCAGGAGCAGAATTAGGCCGTTCAGCCCATCGAGTCTACTCTGGCATTGAACCATGGCTGATCTATCTCTCCCTTCTATCCCCATCTCCTGCCTTCACCCGACACCTCTGACACCCGCACCAATCAAAATTCTGTCGATCTCCGCCAGCCTTCATCTCCAACAAATCATCCGCCAGCGTGATCCCACCACCACTCGCATCTTCCCATCCCCACTCCTTCCCACCTTTCCCCGGAGACCGCTCCCACCACAACTCCTTGGTTCACTCGGCCCTTCCCAGCCAAACCACCGTCCTGCCCGGTACCTTCCCATGGAACTGCAGGTGATGCAACACCTGACCCTGTACCTCCTCCCTCTTCTCCAACCTGGGACCCCCCCCTCTCAACAGTCCTTCCAGGTGAGACAGAGGCTCACCTGCACCACCTCTAACCTCATCTACTGTACCTGGTGCGGGCCTTCTGTACGTTGGCGAGAGCAAGCGTAGACTCGCCGATCGTTTCGCCAATTACACTTGCACTCTCGACGAGGCCGAATGGATCTCCTGATTGAGAGTCAGTGACAGTGATTCAGCGGGTCAGGCAGCATCTCCATGGAGAACATGGATAGGTGGCGTTTCAGATCTGAAGAAGGCGCCTGGTCCTGAGACACGTCTTTACCATGTTCTCCAGAGATGTTGCCTGACCCGCTGAGTTATTCCAGCACTTTGGGATTTATTGCTGTTAGCACCAGGCGGCGCAGAGTTCAAGCGTTCTAGGAGCAGAATTAGGCCATTCGGCCCATCAAATCTACTCTGCTATTCAATTATAGCTGATCTATCTTGCCCTCTCAACCCCATTCTCCTGCCTTCTCTCCATAACCCCTGACACCCGCACTAATCAATCTCCGCCTTAAAAATATCCATTGACTTGGCCTCCATAGCCATCTGTGATAATTAATTACACATATTCACCACCCCCTGACGAAACAAATTCCTTCTCATCTCCTTCCTAAAGTAACGCCCTTTTATTCTGAGGCTGTGACCTCTGGTCCTAGACTCACCCACCAATGGAAACGTCCTCTCCACATCCACTCTATCCAGGCCTTTCATTGTTCAGTTTGTTTTAAATGAGGTTCCCCCCCCCCCCCCCCCCCCCCCCCCCACCCTTCATCCTTCTAAACTCCAGTGAGTACAGGCCTTTAAAAGCTCATCGTACGTTAACCAAATCATTCCTTGGATCATTCTCGTGTCGGGATACTTCTATCGCTTCTGCATATTTTGTGACTCTTTGGTAAACCAACCATGGTAAATACGTTCCCACATCTTCACAGTAATATTCACCGCCTTTGTAAAAGCCAAACATATTTAGCATAAAATTCAAAATCATCATGGACAACTTTTATTGACTCCGAATATTTTTCTCTCACAATGACTTTTGTAGACTTTGGCAATCTGTAGATCATGACAATGCAACGTGATGTCAAAATGAAAAAAAAAAAAAAAAACAGAAACTTCCACCCCACCCCCCCCCCCCCCACCCCCCCCCCCCCACCCTCTGCAGACACTAACAAGCAAGTCACTTGGCAATTGATACAGGATTTGTGAAGTGCGTTCAGCTTTTGTTCACAGTTATTTCTTCAGCCGGTGGTGCCGTCAAATAATAGCGATCGTCCAATTCCAAATCTTCACAATTAGCCTTGCTCTCTTGCTGGTTAGGTTCCGCTCTACCATCCAGCTGGTCATTCCTGTCTTTTCCCTTCGGCCCCTCCTGCAATTCTTGCTGGAATTCCTTCTGCTGGACGGTTATCTTCTCAACAATTTCCTCCAAGGTCGCATGTTCGGGAACTGGCGGCATTTCAGTCGATTGGCCATCCATCGTCAACACTGAAGAATTAAACTTATTCAGTCTTTCCTTTAACTTGACTTCTTTCATCTAAAACAAACATTGCTTTTTTGTTTTATTTATTAAGGCATACGCAAAGCTAGCATTTACTTCTAGAGGGGCTGGAATACAAAAAAAAAACAGGGATGTAATGCTGAGGCTCTACAAGGCCCTGGTCAGGCCGCATTTGGAGCATTGTGTCAGCAAGTCTGGGCACCAAATCCGAGCAAGGATGTGCTGGCGCTGGAGAGGGTCCAGAGGGGGTTTACGAGAATGATCCCAGGATTGAGTTGGGTTAACATATGATGAGCTATTGATGGCACTGGGCCTGTACTCGCTGGAGTTTAGAAGGATGGGGGGGGGGGGGGGGGACCTCATTGAAATCGAATAGTGAAAGGCCTGGATAGAGTGGATGTGGAGAGGATGTTTCCACTAGTGGGAGAGTCTAGGACCACTGGTCATAGCCTCAGAATTAAAGGACTTTCCTTTAGGAAGGAGATGAGGGGAAATTTATTTAGTCAGAGGCTGATGAATTTGTCAAATTCTTTGAGTGGAGGCCGTCAATAGTTTCTTATAGAAACTTACAAAATTCTTACAAAATTCTTAAGGGGTTGGACAGGCTAGATGCAGGAAGATTGTTCCCGATGTTAGGGAAGTCCAGGACAAGGGGTCACAGCTTAAGGATAAGGGGGAAATCCTTTAAAACCGAGATGAGAAGAACTTTTTTCACACAGAGAGTGGTGAATCTCTGGAACTCTCTGCCACAGAGGGTAGTTGAGGCCAGTTCATTGGCTATATTTAAGAGGGAGTTAGATGTGGCCCTTGTGGCTAAGGGGATCAGGGGGTATGGAGAGAAGGCAGGTACGGGATACTGAGTTGGATGATCAGCCATGATCATATTGAATGGCGGTGCAGGCTCGAAGGGCCGAATGGCCTACTCCTGCACCTAATTTCTATGTTTCTATGTCAATGGATATTTTTAAGGCTGCTTTAGATAGATTAATATGGGTGTAAGAGGGTATGGACAGAAGGCAGGAGAATGGGGTTAGGAGGGAAAGATAGATCAGCCATGATTGAATAGCAGAGTAGCCTTGATGGGTTGAATGGCCTAATTCTGTTCCTATCACTTATGACCTTCTGAACTGAAGTGGCAATGCCTTTCAATATAATTTCCAATTCCACTTGAACTCCTTCAGCTCATGCCTTCCAAAGCACAATAAAAATAAATATTTTGATTTCCAATTTCATGGGAAGGAATTCCAGTGACAGACCTGTAATGCATAACTTGTGTGTGAATTCCCGGCAAATTGCTGGACAAACCATGGTAAATATACGCTCCCACATCTTCACAGTAATATTCCCAGCAGAGGAAGTGTCCAGCAGTAACAATGAACTCTTTATAAAATCCCACAATTTAAACCGCATTATTTTGTTTCTGTTTTTGCATGCAGAGTGCAAATTGCCATTTCATTATTCATTTAAAGTCAGAGTGTAGAATCAGGGAACTGCAGATGCTAGTTTACCAAGGAAAGGCACAAAGTGCTGGAGTAACCCAGTGGGTGGGGCAGCAACCCTGGAGAACATATAGAGGTGACGTTTCAGGTTGGGACCTTTGCTTCAGAGTCTTGATGGCACTGGGCCAGTTTAGAAGGATTACGGGAGAACTCATTGGAAATTAGCGAATAGTGAAAGACCTGGATAGAGTGGATGTGGAGAGAATGTTTCCACTAGTGGGAGAGTCTAGGACCAGAGATCATAGCTAATGAATAAAAGCATGTGCCATTAGAAAGAAAATAAAGGGGAATATCGTTAGTCAGAGGGTGGTGAACCTTTTTTTTTTTAAATCTTATTTATATAGCACATTTTTAGTCAACTTGCATTGACCCCAAAGTGCTTCACATAATTACATTACATTTTACACACAGGCAAATGTGGGTGAAGTGTCTTGCCCCAAGGACACAACGACAGTATGCACTCCAGGCAGGATTCGAACCGGCTACCTTCCGGTCGCCAGCCGAACACTTAGCCCATTGCGCCATCTGTCATCCCACTGGAATTCTTTGCCACAGACATCTGTCATCAATTATTTTTAAGGCAGAGATTGACAGATTTGTGTTTACTACAGGTGTCGGGGGCTATGGGGAGAAGGCAGGAGAATGGGGTTGAGTGGGAAAGATAGACCAGCCATGATTGAATGGTGGAGCAGACTAGATGTGCAGAATGGCCTTACTCTCCCCCTCCTAGAACTTGTGACATTTTTAAACCGGAGCGCCCGGGGAGGAAATCCAGGTGGTCACGGGGAGAACGTGTGAAATCTCCACGTGGACAGTCCCCAGGATCGGGATCGAACCCGGTTCTCTGGCGCTGTGAGGCAGCAGCTCTACCAACCATGCCTCTGGCCAAGCTGTTGTGAAAAATGACTACGCTCGCATCTGGGATGGGCGACGTTTCGGGTTGAGTCCCGGTCTGCAGAAGGGTCTCGACCCGAATCGTTGCCTATTCCTTCCCTCCGTAGATGCTGCCTCACCCGCTGAGTTTCTCCGGCATTTTTGTCTACACCTTCGATTTTTCCAGCATCTGCAGTTCCTTCTTAAACACTCTCACATATCAGGGATGTTACTTCACCTTCCTTCTGTCGTCAGTTGTCATCATTTTATTTTCTATTTCCTCTATCGTTACGTTGTCCTGCTTTGTTGTCTCGATCCTTAACTTATCGAGTCGGGATGGTAACTTCTTCAGGACGCCTTCAGTGGACTTCACATCAAACTAACTCAATCATAAACAAAATGGTCACTGGCAAGGAATTTCAAACGACCAAAATATTCAAGAGAAATCAATGTGCTGAGAAAATCAATTGAGTAAAGTACGTGTAAAATGTTGAAATCATCCAGCAGTTCATAATCAGAACTTACATCGGTACAGGACAAGGACGCTCATTGGAGACCCTCAGACTATCTTTAAAATCTTTAATGTTCATAAAGAGCCTGTCCTCTACAATGTCTACAACTACCTACAACTACCTACCACCTAGTCAAGGTCTGGCAAGCTACCGACAACCGGCGACCTATTAGGACGTCCACCTACAACCGCACAGGTGACAACCTACGACAACCGAAGTCAACCTACGCCCACCCGCGACAAACTACGACCCTGTCGGCGACAACTGAAGACAATTCAGTCGCCGGTACCTGTCGCTGGTTGATGTAGGCTGACGTAGGTAGTCGCCAATGGAATTCACCGGTTTGCGACAACCTATGACAGCACCTGCATCAGGAGAAGTCAAGCTACGCTCATTGGCGCCAAACCCACTGTCACCGAAAATTTTTGAACATGTTGAAAACCCAGCAGTGACAAGAAACATAGAAACATAGAAAATAGGTGCAGGAGTAGGCCATTCGGCCTTCGAGCCTGCACCGCCATTCAATATGATCATGGCTGATCATCCAACTCAGTATCCCGTACCTGCCTTCTCTCCATACCCCCTGATCCCTTTAGCCACAAGGGCCACATCTAACTCCCCCTTAAATATAGCCAATGAACTGGCCTCAGCACCAAAGAAAGATGCTACGACTCCTTGGGCGACTGAGGAGACTACTGACGACCGTACAACACCCCGGCGACCATGTGGCCACAGCCTAGTCGTCTGTAGTCCCCTAAAAAATAGCCTAAGTAGGACAGGCCCTTAAGAGATAGGAGCAGAATTAGGCCATTCGGCCCATCAAGTCTACTCCGCCATTCAATCATGGCTGATTTATCTTTCCCTTTCAACCCCATTCTCCTGCTTTCTCCCCATAATCCCTGACACCTGAACTAATCAAGAATCTATCAATCCCTGCCTTAAATATATCCATTGACTTGACCTACACAGCCACAACAAAAGCTTTTCACTGTACCTCGGTACACCTGACAATAATAAACAAAACTAAACCAGTTAGATTTCGCTCTTAGGGCTAATGAAATGGAGGGATATGGGGGAAAAAGCAGGAATGGGGTACTGATTTTAGATTGTCAGCCTTGATCATATTGAATGGGGTGGGAGATTGCAACCTTCATGTGGTCCGCCCTGTTTTGACGAATGCAATCAACCTGGCATGCACAATCAAATAAGATCAAATAGAACAAGTTGTCCTACAATTTTAGGCTGTACACGCCATACGCAAGAAGATGATCATATTAAATAATTTGCTCAATGGGTCAAATGGCCTACTGCTGCAACTATGATTCTAATCTGTGGCATTGAATTCCGCAGATTCACCACCCTCTGACTAAAGAAATCCCTCCTCATCTTTAATAGGACTTTACTTTGCACGACACCTTATTCCCTTTATCCTGCATCTGTACACTGTGGACGGTTCGATTGCAATCATGAACAGTCTTTCCGCTGACTGGATAGCACGCGACAAAAAGCTTTTCACTGTACCTGTCTCCGTTAACCACATGGTTAATGACTACATAGAAATCAATTAAAACATTTTTTTGGTTCCACATACAGCGGATGGAAATAACGTACCAGTATAGTGTGGACCTCGTGCCAGTCCTCATTGTGAGACTGATTTAGGATCCCTTGAACGAGAAGTTCTTGCAGAATCTCGGCAGATCTCGGTCTCTCCCTGATTTCATTTATTGGCCCATTCTTCTTCAGTAAGCTGCTCGCGGTAAGTGCTAAATCTGGGGAAAGAATCACAGTGTCGGGGGAAACAAGATCAATCACCGCTCAACTTATTTCAGATGGGCCCGACAAACACTAGAGCTCAGATTCAAGCACGGGTCTCTGGCGCCGTGAGGCAGCAGCTCTACCAGCTACACGATAGACAATAGGTGCAATAGGTGCAGGATCATCCCAATCAATACAATACAATACAATACAATACAATACAGTTTTATTTGTCACATTGCACATAAAGTGCCAGTGAAATTAATTTGTCAGCAGCGGTACAATGATAAAGAACACACAATACACAATAAAAAATTTAACACAAACATTCACCACAGCATTCATCACTGTGGTGGAAGGCACAAAATTTGGTCAGTCCTCCTCCATTTTCCCCCGTGGTTGGGACCTCAACCCTCCGCAGCCGTCGCTGCAGGCGTCCAGAAGTGTAGACAAGGTAAGTCCAGATAAGTCCTGAATCGGTGTCTTCCCACCGGAGACTGCGGCTTCAAGATGGTGTAGGCCGCAGGCCGGCGGTCGAAAATTTAAAGTCCCCGTTCCTGCCTTCTCCCCATATCCCCTCTGACTATCTTTAAGAGCCCTATCCAGCTCTCTCTGGAAAGTAGCCAGAGAACCGGCCTCCACCGCCCTCCGAGGCAGAGAATTCCACAGACTCACAACTCTCTGTGTGAAAGTGTGTTTCCTCATTTCCGTTTTAAATGGCTTACCCCTTATTCTTAAACTGTGGCCCCTGGTTCTGGACGCCCCCAACATTGGGAACATGTTTCCTGCCTCTAGCGTGTCCCAACCCTTAATAATCATATGATTCAATAAGATTCCCTCTCATCCTTCTAAATTCCAGCGTATATCAGCCCAGTCGCTCCATTCTCTCAGCATATGACCTGTCAGTCTTGCCATCCCGGGAATTAACCTTGTGAACCTACGTTGCACTCCCTCAATAGCAAGAATGTCCTTCCTCAAATTTGGAGACCAAAACTGCACACACTATTCCAGGTGTGGTCTCACTAGGCCCGTGTACAACTGCAGAAGGACCTCTTTGCTCCTATAATCAACTCCTCTTGTTATGAAGGCCAACATGCCATTCGCTTTCTTCACTGCCTGCTGTACCTGCATGCTTACTTTCATTGACTGATAACCAGAGATCCTCAGTTCCCATTGTACTTCCCCTTTTCCCAATTTTACACCACGGTGCAAAAAAAAAAATTTCTTTCAAAGTCTTATCTACCTTCCATGTGAACATCATCTCATATATCCCTTGGGCAGCTTACAGCCCAGTGGTATGAATATTGATTTCTCTAACTTTCAGGCATTCCCTCTCTGTATTTCTCCCCCACCCAAGTTGCACCAGCTTCTTGTTTTTACCCAACAAACCAGCTAGCAATGGCCTGTGTCCTATATAATCATTACTTTATTTGCACATCTTTCACTCATTGTTCTTTATTCTTTATAACTTAATGCACGAGTAAATTAACATCTGCAGTGGGCTGAACCTCAAATTAAGATTACGTTCCACTTGTACGGAGTTGTGGCCAGGAACCTTCTGGAATACGGTGCTGTGTTTTGGACACCACTTCTCATAGAAAAATGGAAACATAGAAAATAGGTGCAGGAGTAGACCATTCGGCCCTTCGAGCCTGCACCGCCATTCAATATGATCATGGCAGATCATCCAGAATCAGTACCTTGTTCCTGCTTTCTCCCCATATCCCTTGATTCTGTTAGCCCGAAGAACTAAATCTAACTTTCTCTTGAATACATCCAGTGAATTGGCCTCCACTATCTTCTGTGGCAGAGAATTCCACAGATTCACAACCCTCTGGGTGAAAAAGTATTTCCTCATCTCAGTCCTAAACTGTGACCTTTGGTTCTGGACTCCCCCAACATTTTTCCTACATCTAGCCCGTCCAATCCCTTAAGAATTTTATATTTTTCTAGAAAATATCCTCTCATCCTTCTAAATTCCAGTGAATACAAGTCCAGTCAACCCATTCTTTCAGCATATTTCAGTGGCCGATTTACCATGGAGAGACACAAAGTACTGGAGTAACTCAGCAGGTCAGGCAGCATCCCTGGAGGTCATGGATAGGTGACGTCTCAGGTCGGGCCCTTCTCAGACTCAGGAAATATTGGGCTTGGAGTGGGTGAAGTGCGGATGCAACTGAATGGCACCGTGGCTCAAAGGGTTAATATATGAAGGCAGGTGGGTGGCCCAGTGGCGGTAGAGTTGCTGCCTTACAGCAACGGAGACCCGGGTTAAATCCTGACTATGGGTGCTGTCTGTATGGAGTTTGTACAGATTCACCACCCTCTGACTAAAGAAATTCCTCCTCATCACCTTTTTAAAGGTACGCCCTTTTATTCTGAGGCGATGGCGTTCTGAAGCATCTCTGGAGAAAAAGGACGGGTGACGTTTCGGGTCATTCACACTGAAAGTAAAGGGGAGGGAACTGGAGGTAGGTAAAGGCCAGACCAAAACAGGGTCGACAGCAGATGACCAAGGAAGGGTGGAGCCCACAATGGCCCATTGTTGGCTGGGGAATAGGTGTTAACGAAGGGACACAAAGATGTGAACAGTGGAACTAGTAGGATGACTAGGGAGGGAATGCAGGGGTGTGTTGATCGGGTGATATGAGCACTTCACAAGGCAAGGAAAATTATCTATCAGCTATTAACCACTACATCAGCAATTATGATCTTCCATGGAGGAATCAGTTTTGTTTTTTTAGTTTAGTTTAGAGATACAGCGTGGAAACAGGCCCTTCAGCCCGCCGAGTCCACGCTGACCAGTGATTACCCCCGCACACTAACACTATCGTCACTTATCCATGTTCTCCAGAGATGATACCTGACCCGCTGAGTCACTTCCAGCATTTTATGCCCTTTGATGATCTTCTGCATTTTTAGACTTTGATTTTGCACTATCATGTCCACCTAGGATTACTGCTAATTTATTGAATTTTTGGTTACTACATATTTATTCGTGTGTTATTGCGTTAATGGGTCCGTTCAGCTGCAGCACGTCATGATGGCGCAGCGGTAGAGTTACTGCCTCACAGCGCCAGAGAACCAGGTTCCACCCTGACTACGGGTGCTGTCTGTACAGAGTACATACGTTCTCCCCGTGACCTGCGTGGGGATTCTCCGGGATGGAAACATAGAACAATAGAAACATAGAAAATAGGTACAGGCATACATTTGTCCCTTCAAACCATTCAGTAGGCAGTCATGGTGGCGCAGCGGTAGAGTTGCTGCCTTACAGCGAATACAGCGCCGGAGACCCAGATTCGATCCCGACTACGGGAGCTGTCTGTACGTTCTCTATGTTCTCCCCATGATCTGGGTGGGTTTTCTCTGAGATCTTTGGATTCATCCCACACTCCAAAGAAGTACAGATATGTAGGTTAATTGGCTTGGTAAATGTTAAAAAAAAAATTGTCCCTAGTGGGTGTAGGATTGTGTTAATGTGCGGGGATCGCTGGTCGGCGTTTACCCGGTGTGCTGAAGGGCCTGTTTCCACACTGTATCTCTAAACCAAAATATGATCATGGCTGATCATCCAAAATCAGTACCCTGTTCCAGCTTTTTCCTGATATCCCTTGATTCCCTTTGCTCTAAGAGCTAATCTCACTCTTGAAAATATCCAGTGAATTGGCCTCCACTGCCTTCTGTGGCAGAGAATTTCACAGATTCACGACTCTCTGGGTGAAAAAGTTTTTCCCCATCTTAGTCCTAAATGGCCTACCCCTTATTCTTAAACTGTGTCCCCTGGTTCTGGACTCCCCGAACATCGCGAACATGTTTCCTGCTTCTACCCTGTCCAATCCTCTAGGAATTTTATATGTTTCTATAAGATTCCCTCTCATCCTTCTAAATTTCTAGCGAATCCTAGCCCAGTCAACCTATGTTGATTTCATCATATGTCAGTCCCGCCATCCTGGGAATTAACCTGGTGAACCTACGCTGCACTCCTTCAAATTAGGTGACCAAAATTGCACACAATATTCCAGGTGCGGTCTCACCATGGCCCTGTACAACTGCAGTAGGTACTCCTTGCTCATAAACTTGTAAAGCAAGAATTTCATTGTCCTATCAGAGACATATGACAATAAACTCACTTGACTTGACCTCAAATCCTAGCTTACTTCACTATTGCATGCTTACTTTCAGTGACTGATGTACAAGCACACACAGATCTCGTTGCACCTCCCCTTCCCCTAATCTGACACCATTCAGATAATAATCTGCCTTCCAGTTCTTGCCACCAAAGTGGATAACCTCACATTATACTGCATCCACTCACCCAATTTATCCAAGTCACCCTGCAGCCTCATCACATTCTACTCGCAGCTCGCACTGCCACCCAGCTTTGTGTTATCCACAAACTTAAAGTTGTTACATTTAATTCCCTCGTCTAAATCGTTAATATATATTGCAAACAACTGCGGTCCCAACACTGAGCCTTGCGGTACCCCACTAGTCACTGCCTACATTCTGAAAATGACCCATTAATTCCTACTCTTTGCTTCCTGTCTGCCAACCAGTTCTCTATCCATGTTAATATCCTACCCCCAAAGCACGTGGTCTAATTTTGCACACTAATCTCTTGTGTAGGACCTTGTCAAAGGCTTTTTGAAAGTCCAGATGCACCATGTCCACTGGCTCTCCCTTATCCATTCTACTTACATCCTCAAAAAATTCCAAAAGATTAGTGAAGCATGATATCCCCACCATAAATCCATGCTGACTTTGACCGATCCTGTCACTGCTTTCCAAATGCGTCGCTGTAACATCTTTAATAATCGACTCAAGCATCTTCCCCACTACCGATGTAAGACTAACTTGTCCATAATTCCCTGTTTTCACTCTCCCTCCTTTCTTAAAGTGGAGTAAACTGGCTACCCTCCAGTCCACAGGAACTGATCCAGAGTCTAGTGAACATTGGAAAATGATCACTAATGCATTCACGATTTCTAGGGCCACCTCGTTTGGTACTCTGGGATGCAGACCGTCAGGCCCTGGGGATTTATCTGACTTCAGTCCCAACAGTTTATCTAACACTATTTTCTGACTAATGTGGATTCCCTTCAGTTCCTCCCTCCCACTAGATCCTCGGTCACCCTGGTATTTCCGGGATATTTTTTGTGTCTTCCTTAGTGAAGACAGAACCAAAGTACTCGTTTAACTGTTCTGCCATTTCCTTGTTTCCCATTATAAATTCACCCGTCTCTGATTGCATGGAACCTACATTCATCTTCACTAATCTTTTCCTTTTTACATATCTAAAGAAACTTGTACAGTCAGTTTTTATATTCCCCGCAGGCTTTCTTTCATGCTCTTTATTCCCCCTCTTAATTAACCCCTTTGCCCTCGTCTGTTGAGTTCTAAATTTCTCCCAGTCCTCTCTGATTTGCCGCTTCTTCTGGCCAATTTATATGCCTCTTCCTTGGATTTAACACTATCCTTGACTTCCCTTGTCAGCTACCGTTGAGCCGCGTTCCCAGTTTGATTTTTTCGCCAGACAGGGATGAACAATTTCTGGAGTTCATCCACGCGGTCTTTAAATCTTTGCCTTTACATCTCCACTGTCAAGTATAATTTGCCAGTCTATCCTTGCCAATTCCCAAGGAATAGAGACCCAGTCTACTCCACGTCTCCCTGTAGCTCACACCCTCTAGTCCCGGTAGGATAGCGCTAGTGTGGGGGGGTCACTGGTCAGCACAGACTCGGTGGGCTGAACGGGCTTGTTTCCGCGCTGTATCTTTAAACTAAACTAACAGTCAGAATTTCACTGTTCTATTGCTGGGACATAACAATTAAACACTCGTGACTCTTGACTATTTATAAACCATTGGTGTGTATTTCAGAAGTATAAGTTTGAAAGGTTTCAGAGAAGATTTACGAGGATGTTGCCAGGACGAGAGGGTGTGAGCTATAGGAAGAGGTTGAGTAGGCAGGGTCTCTATTCCATGCAGCGCAGGAGGATGAGGGGTGATCTTATAGAGGTGTATAAGATCAGGTAGATGCACAGAATCTCTTGCCTAGTGTGGAGGAATTGAGGACCAGAGGACATAGGTTCAAGGTGAAGGGGAAAAGATTTAATAGGAATCCGAGGGGTAACTTTTTCACACAAAGGGTGGTGGGTGTGTGGAACAAGCTGCCAGGTGAGGTAGTTGAGGCTGGGACTATCCCAACATTTAAGAAACAGTTAGACAGGGACATGGACAGGACACGTTTGGAGGGACCAAGCACAGGCAGGTGGGACTAGTGTAGCTGGGACATGTTGGCCGGTGTGGGCAAGTTGGGCCGAAGGGCCTGTTTGCACACTGTAGTGTTATGTAATGAACCGGATTTGATAAAGGAACTTGAGGTTAAGGAGCCATTAGGAGGTAGTGACCATAATATGGTCAAGTTTAATCTACAATTGGAGAGGGAGAAGGGTAAATGGGAGGTGTCAGTGTTAGAGTTGAATAAAGGGGACTATGGAGCCATGAGGGAGGTGCTGGCTAAAGTTGACTGGAAAGATACACTAGCAGGGATGACAGTGGAACAACAATGGCAGGTATTTCTGGGAATAATACAGAAGGTGCAGGATCAGTTCATTCCAATGAGGAAGAAAGATTCCAAGGGGAGAAAGGGACGACCATGGCTGACAAGGAACGTCAGGGGACAGTATAAAAATAAAAGAGAAGAAGTACAACGTAGCAAAGATGAGCAGGAAACAAGAGGATTGGGTAATGTTTAAAGAGCAACGGAAGATAACTAAAAAGGCAATACGGGGAGAAAAGATGAGGTACGAAGGTAAGCTAGCCAAGAATATAAAGGAGGATAGTAAAAGCATGTTTTGGTATGTGAAGAGGAAAAAAAATAGTTAAGACCAAAGTTGGACCCTTGAAGACTGACAAAGGTGAATGTATTATGGGGAACAAGGAAATGGCAGATAAGTTGAACAGGTACTTTGGATCTGTCTTCACTAAGGAGGACACAAACAATCTTCCTGATATAGTAGTGGCCAGAGCATCTGGGGTGACAGAGGAACTGAAGGAAATCCACATTAGGTAGGAAATGGTGTTGGGGAGACTGATGGGACTGAAGGCCTGATGGTCTGCATCCCAGGATACTTAAGGAAGTGGCTCTAGAAATCATGGATACATTGGTGATAATTTTCCAATGTTCTGTAGATTCAGGATCAGTTCCTGTGGATTGGAGAGTAGCTAATGTTATCCCACTTTTTAAGAAAGGCGGGGGAGAGAAAACAGGGAATTATAGACCAGTTAGCCTGACATCGGTGTTGGGGAAGATGCTGGAGTCAATTATAAAAGATGAGATAGCCGCACATTTGGATAGCAGTAACAGGATCGGTCCGAGTCAGCATGGATTTACGAAGGGGACATCATGCTTGACTAATCTTCTGGAATTTTCTGAGGATGTAACTAGGAAATGGACAAGGATGAGCCAGTGGATGTAGTGTACCTGGACTTTCAGAAAGCATTTTATAAAGTCCCACATAGGAGATTAGTGGGCAAAATGAGGGCACATGGTATTGGGGGTAGAGTGCTGACATGGATAGAAAATTGGTTGGCAAACAGGAAACAAAGAGTAGGGATTAACGGGTCCCTTTTTAAATTGGTGACTAGTGGGGTACTGCAAGGCTCGGTGCTGAGACTGCAGTTATTTACAAAATACACCAACAATTTAGATGAAGGGATTCAAAGTAACATTAGCAAATTTGCAGATGACACAAAGCTGGGTGGCAGTGTGAACTGTGAGTTAGATGTGGCCCTTGTGGCTAAAGGGATCAGGGGGTATGGAGAGAAGGCAGGGATGGGATACCGAGTAGGATGATCAGCCATGATCATATCAAATGGCGGTGCAGGCTTGAAGGGCTGAATGGCCTACTCCTGCACCTATTTTCTATGTTTCTATGTGAGGAGGATGCTACGAGAATGCAGGGTGACATGGACAGGTTGGGTGAGCAGGCAAATGCATGGCAGATGCAGTTTATTGTGGATAAATGTAAGGTTATCCACTTTGGTAGCAAAAACGGGAATGCAACTCTCTGTGTGAAGAAGGTACAGCAGGCAGTGAAGAAAGCGAATGGCATGTTGGCCTTTATAACAAGAGGAGTTGAATATAGGAGCAAAGAGGTCCTTCTGCAGTTGTATATGGCCTGAGTGAGACCACACCTGGAGTATTGTGAGCAGTTTTGGTCCCCTCATTTGAGGAAGGACATTATTGCTATCGAGGGAGTGCAGCGTAGGTTTACAAGGTTAATTCCCGGGATGGCGGGACTGTCATATGTTGAGAGAATGGAGTGACTGGGCTTGTATACTCTTGAGTTTAGAAGGATAAGAGGGGATCTTATTGAAACATATAAGATTATTAAGGGTTTGAACATGCTAGAAGCAGGAAACATGTTCCCGATGTTGGGGGAGTCCAGAACCAGCTGCCATAGAATAAGGAGTAAACCATTTAGAACGGAGATGAGGAAACACTTCTTCAGAGAGTTGTGAGTGTGTGGAATTCTCTGCCTGGTGGTGGAGGGCGGTGGAGGCCGGTTCTCTGGATACTTTCAAGAGAGAGTAAGATAGGGCTCATAAAGATAGCGGAGTCAGGGGATATGGGGAGAAGGCAGGAACGGGGTACTGATTGGGGATGAACAGCCATGATCACATTGAATGGCGGTGCTGGCTTGAAGGGCCAAATGGCCTACTCCTGCACCTATTGTCTTTCACTCTATGACTCCACAATACCTTCCAGTCATTATATTAATGGGATCACTCCCTACCATCATTAAATCCATTTCGCAGCACGGTCCCATTTGTTTTTCTTAAAGGTGGCAAGGACTGCTGCACTGCTCCGGGTAACGTTATTAACTCCTCCTCTGATATTCTCGATCTATGAAAATCATCAGCTACATTCAATTTGCTGCTTCTCCTATTGTTCTTAATCTAAAAGGGAAAATAAAAGATTTTGTTTCAATTCATGCATTTGTTCCCGAAGCATTTTATTGCACACTAAACTATTCTAATTTGAATTGCCAATACCTGTGACGAAGGTTCACGACCCGAAACATCACCCATTCCTTCTCTCCAAGAGATGCTGCCTGTCCCACTGAGTTACTCCAGCTTTTTGTGTCTATTCCCAGTTCTCCGTTCCTGAGACTCGGTCGAGCATGGAATTCCAAGGGACAGGCGGCATCCCTGGGGGAATCGGACGGGCGACATTTCAGGATGGGACCCTTCTTCAGACTGAAGAAAGGCAAAGAGACCCTCCTTCAGTCGGAAGAAGGGTCTCGACCCAAAATGTCGCCCATTGATTTTCTCCAGAGATGCTGTGTTATAAAAACATAGAAAATAAGTGCAGGAGGAGGCCATTAGGCCCTTCGAGCCAGCACCGCCATTCCTGGTGATCATGGCTGATTGTCCCCAATTAATAACCCGTGCCTGCCTTCTCCCCATATCCCTTGATTCCACTAGCCCCAAGAGCTTCATGTGATGATTAACGTTCCTTTATTGAGTGCATGTAGCTTATTTGCGGGAGGAAATATGAACTCATTTGATGATCACGGGTTTTAGCAAAGGAGATTGGGGTTTTTTTTTTGTAAATAATTTGTACTTTCATAAGCACAACAGCCAACCCATGTATAGACCAAAGATAGACACAAAAAGCTGAAGTAACTCAGCGGGCCTTCTACAGCCTCCAACCTTATCATTCCCCAGCCCCGCACAGCCCAGTTTTACCTTCTCCCCAAAATCCATAAACACAACTGCCCTGGCCTTGAATGCATTTCGTTGTCTCTGTACTGTACACTGACAATGACAATTAAAATTGAATCTGAATCTGAATCTGAGACCCATTGTTTCTGCCTGCGACCTGGCCCACTGAAATGATTTCCACGTACCTCGACTCCATCCTATCCACCCCTGGTCCGATCTCTGCAGACCTATGTCCAAGATTTCTCACACACCCTAGTCTGAAGACGGGTCTTGACCCGAAACGTCACCCATTCCTTCTCTACAAAGATACTGCCTGTCCCGCTGGGTGACATTAGGTTGGATAAGTCTTGAAGAAGGGTCTTGACCCTTTAGAGTCCATTACAAAGGATGATGTTATGGATTACTTAGAAGTTCACGATCAAACAGGCCAAAGTCAGCATGGCTTAGTGAAGGGGTGGTCATGCGTGACAATTTTGTTGGAATTCTTTGAAGAAATAAATAGCAGGACAGACAAAGGAGAGTCAGCAGATGTTGTTTACTTAGATCAAGAGTTCCCAACCTGGGTAAATTTACCCCCAGGGTTTAAATTTCACTTACCAAGGGGTTAAATTAGTTGATTCTGGAATTGTACATATTTTCTCTCATTGACTGACTGTGTTTGGTTCTGGTATACCGGTATCTGTTCATCATTAGTTGTTCATAAATAAGTGAAATAACATTGTGATGTGCTGTTAAAGTTGCCAGGGGTAAACGGGATGAAAAAGGTTGGGAACCCCTGACTTAGATTTTCAGAAAACCTTTGATAAGGTGCCACACGTGAGGCTGCTAAGGAAGATGAGAGCCCACGGTATCAAAGGGCAGATACTACTAGCATGGATAGCAGGTTGGCTGGATGGCAGAAGACAAAGAGTGGCAATAAAGGGGGCCTATCCTGGTTGGCTGCCAGTAACTAGTGGAGTTCCGCAAGGGCGGCGACTCTTCACGTTGTATATTAATGATTTGGACGAGGGGATTGAAGGCTTTGTGTTAGAGTTTGCAGATGATACAAAAGTAGATGGAAGGGCAGGTAGTGTAGAGAAAGCAGGGACTCTGAAGAAGGACTTGGACAGGTTGGGAGAGTGCGCAGATGGAATATAGTGTAGCAAAGTGTGGAGTCATGCGTTTTGGTAGTAGGAATAAAGGCATAGCCTATTTTCTAAATGGGGTAAGAATCCAGATATCGGAGGTGCAAAGGGACATGGAAATGCTGGTGCAGGATTCCCCAAAAGTTAATCTGCAAGTCGAATCGGTAGTGAAGAAAGCAAACTCAAAGCTAGCATTTACTTCAAGAGGGCTTGAATCCAAAAACAGGGATGTAATGCTGAGGCTCTATAAGGCGCTGGTAGGATCACATTTGGAATATTGTGAGCAATTTTGGGCACCGTATCTGAGGAAGGATGTGCTGGCTCTGGAGAGGGTCCAGAGGAGGTTTACAAGAATGATTCCAGGAATGAGTAGGTTAACCTATGATGAGCGTTTGTCGGCACTGGGCCCGTACTCGCTGGAGTTTAGAAGGTTGAGGGGGACCTCATTGAAATATACAGAATAGTGAAAGGCATAGATAGAGTGGATGTGGAGAGGATGTTTCCATAGTGGGTGAGTCTGGGACTGGACGACTCAGAATGCGTTTAGGAAGGGGATGAGGAGTAATTTCTTTAGTCAGAGGGTGGTGAATCTGTGGAATTCTTTGCCACAGAAGGCTGTGGAGGCCAAGTCAGTGGATGTTTTTAAGGCAGAGATAGATAGATTCTTGATTGGTACAGGTGTCAGAGGTTATGGGGAGCAGGCAGGAGAATGGAGTTAGGAGGGAGAGATAGATCAGCCATGATTGAATGGCTTGATGGGCTGAATGGCCTAATTCTACTCCTATATTCCTCATGATCTAATGACCTTATGACCTGAAATGTCACCTATCCATGTTCTCCAGAGAAGCTGCCTGTCCCGCCGAGTTACTCCAGCACTGTGTGTCTTGTTGTGCAGTGATCAGTTCTTGTCCATGTGTATAGTTTTAGTACTTTGTGCATACCTCACTGTAACATAAGTAACACCAAACTATATCCACAGCAACACTCACAATTATCATAGCATAGTGAATGCTCTCTGGATCTTTCATCTACAATCTTCATAGGAAATCAGTAGGAAATCAACATTAAGACATACACAGATCTACAAAGATTCAAATACATGTACAATACAAATACCCACACACTTTAAGATACACACAGAAATCTGGAGTAACTCAGTGGGTCAGGCAGCATCTCTGTTTTCTTCAGAGATGCTGTCTGTCCCATTGAGTTACTTCACACGTTCACAAGTTATAGGAATGGAATTAGGCCATTCGGCACATCGAATCTACACCGCCATTCAATCATGGCTGATCTCTGCCTCCTAATCCCATTTTCCTGCCTTCTCCCCATAACCCTTGACACCCGAACTAATCAAGGATTTGTCTAGCTCTGCCTTAAACATACCCACCGACATGCCCCCCACAGCCCTCTGTGGCAATGAGTTCCGTGGATTAACTACCCTCTGACTAAAGAAGTTCCTCCTCACCTCTTTTCTAAAAGAGCGCCCATTAATTCTGAGGCTGTGACCACTGGTCCTAGACTCTCCCACCAGTGGAAACATCCTTTCCGCATCCACTCTATCTGTGCCTTTCACTATTCTGTAAGTTTCAATGAGGTCCCCCCTCAACCTTCTAAACTCCAGGAGTACAGGCCCAGTGCTGTCACACGCTCATCATATGCTAACCCACTCATTCTTGGGAATCATTCTTCGATGTAAACCAGTTACCTTCCTACACATTAAGTAACACCAAACTGCAACACGGCAACATCTCACATGCATTATCGGGACCTCTCTTCTCCAATCTTCCAAACTTCACAGGAGTTTAATGCTAATTCATGCACTTATACAGATCTACAGAGCTAGATGCAGATACATCTACATCAGAGAGACATGAATCTAGCAATGTCCGCCTTAAAAGTATCCATTGACTTGGCCTCCACAGCCAAAAACACAGACGAAGTCCTGGGAATATGGCCATTGTTTCTCAGCCATTAACGAGGCCGGGGTTTTAACTTTTGTTTTATTTGCAGGGTTGGTCCGGCCACCAGTTACCTTTCGTTTTCTTTCCAGGTTGTCATCTGCGCCGTCCTGCGGTTGAATGGAAACCTCTCTGGAGATGCCGCAGCCCATTGCAACGCCGCTCTCCTGCCCTCCCAGGCGAGCTATCGTTACACCCCCCGCACCGTCCCCGGTCCCAGTCCCGGCCCCCAGTCACCAGACCCCAGACCCCCGCCCTCGTCCCGTCCCGACCCGCCCCGCTCCGCCCACCCATTGTGCGGTTGCCCCGGACTCCACCGTTACCATAGCGCGTTGCTACAATACCACACGTCAGTTTGGCCAAGATTTAGACCTGCTGCACACAAAAGTGCTGGAGTCACTCTGCAGGGGTCGGGTCAGGCAGGCAGACAGGCAGGCAGCATCTCTGGGGAATGGTGTTTCCCCACTCGCGGGAGAAGTCCAGGGCCACAGGTCACAGCCTCAGAATTAAAGAAGATGAGTAGGACTCTCTTTAGTGGTAAACCTGTAAAATTGGAACAACTTTTTAACAACCTTCAAGCTGCTGAACCAATGAACTCCAACTAAACTCCAAACTACGAACTGCCTGAGTTACACTAGGGATTTGGGGCTTTGGTTTGTTTTGCACTATATTAGTTATTTTATTTATTGAACTTTTTTATTGCTTGTTTGTTGTGTTATCTATTTCATTTTTTTAGTTTAGTTTAGAGATACAGCACGGAAACAGGTCATTCAAGCCCACTGATTCATGATCACATTGAATGGCGGTGCTGGCTCGAAGGGCCGAATGGCCTACTCCTGCACCGATTGTCTATTGAGCCAGCACAGCCGAGCGATCCCCACACATTTAACACTATCCTACACACACCAGGGACAATTTTTACATTTATACCAAGCCAATTAACCTACAAACCTGTACGTCTTTGGGTTGTAGGGGGAAACCGAAGATCTTGGCGAAAACCCGCGCAGGTCACGGGGAAAACGTGCAAACATCGTACAGACAAGCACCCGTAGTCGGGATCGAACCCGGGTCTCCGGCGCCGTGCCGCTGAAGTGCTGCGTTTATAAACCTGTGTGTTGCTGCTGCAAGTGAAAATGGTATTGTTCCGTCATGGGACATAGGACAATAAAACACTCATGATTCTTGGTTCTCTCTTGAGGTACTGGTCTTTAACAAACACACGTCATGTGCCAGAAAGTAAAATAATACCGGCATTTACCAGCACAAATAAAGCTCAAGGAGATAGAGTGACAAAGAAAGTGTATGGTAGCTTGCCTTCATTGATGGAGGCATTGAGTATGGGAGTTAGGACCTCATGTTACAACCACCAGGTGGCGCTTTGATGGCAGCCTCGCCAACAGTCTATCTGTACTTTTCGTCTTTTTTTGTTATTTTTAGTGCGTTTTAAAAGTTTGTGTTAATGTTCTTTGGTTTGTTTAATGTGGGGTGTGGGGGAGGGGGTCGGGGGAACTTTTTTCAGTCTCTTACCCTGCCGGAGATGCGATTGTTTTCCGGGTCGTATCTACGGTCGCTCTGCGGCATAACATCGTGGAGCTGAAGGCCTTGCTCGGGACTGAATTTGAACCCCACCGCGGGGTGTGGACTAACCATCGGAGCCGATCCCTTGCCTGGGATTGACACACCAACCACGGCCTGCGGACTTTAACATCAAGGGCTCGCAGTCTCGGGTGGAGGCCGACGTCGGGAAGCTCCAAAACTGCACGACATTTGACTAGCCCCGACCTGGGGTAGATCGCCTGATGCGGGGGAGCTGAGATTCCCTCCCGATGCAGGAGCTTGATCGCCCCGACGAGGAGGCCCACCGCCAGCTACGGAGGCCCACCACCAGCTACGGAGGCCCACCGCCAGCTACGGAGGTAATATCATCCCGTCAATGGAAGGTTAGAGGCCCTCGACCACTGGTGGACAAAGTAAAGTAAAGGGAAGTATCCTTTATTGTCATTCAGACATTTCAGTCTGAACAAAATTATATCCCTTGCAGTCATAACATAGAATAAAATAACAAAACACACAGTTAACACAGTTTAACATCCACCACAGTGAGTCTACCAGGCACCTCCTCACTGTGATGGAAGGCAAAAGTCTTAAAGACCTTGTCTCTTCCCTCCTTGTTCTCCCTCTGCGTTGAGGCGATCCAGGCTTCCGGTGATGGTAAGTCAAACGGCCGCATCCGAGCTCCGCGAACGGGCCGGTTCAAACTTCGCGGCCCGGGGCGGTCGAAGCTGCCGGAGCTGCCACCCTCTAGTCCAGCGGACGAAGCTGAAGACGGGAGAGATTTAACTTGTTTTCACCTTCCATCACAGTGGGGAATGTGGAGGAGTCACTGTGGTGGATGTTTATGTTAAAATGTATTTTGTGTGTTCTGTTGCTTTTTATTAGTATGACTGTATGGCAATTCCTCGTATGTTGCAAAACATACTTGGCTATTAAAGTAAGTATAAGTATGAGTATATCCTCTGTCCACTAGTATTTCCGGGATATTTTTTGTCTCTTCCTTTGTGAAGACAGAACCAAAGTACTCGTTTAGACCAAGCGGAGGTTGGGCAATCGTTTCGCCGAACACCTCCGCTCGGTCCGCAATAACCAAGCTGACCTCCCGGTGGCTCAGCACTTCAACTCCCCCTCCCACTCCCACTCCGTCTCCGACCTCTCTGTCCTGGGTCTCCTCCATGGCCACAGCGCGCAGCACCGGAAATTGGAGGAACAGCACCTCATATTCCGTTTGGGGAGTCTACACCCCCGGGGCATGAACATCGAATTCTCCCAATTTTGTTAGTCCTTGCTGTCTCCTCCCCTTCCTCAGTCCCCCTGCTGTCTCCTCCCATCCCTCAGCCTTCGGGCTCCTCCTCCTTTTTCCTTTCTTGTCCCCGCCCCCCCGCCCCCGATCAGTCTGAAGAAGGGTTTCGGCCCGAAACGTTGCCTATTTCCTTCGCTCCATAGATGCTGCTGCACCCGCTGAGTTTCTCCCGCTTTTTTGTGTACTCGTTTAACTCTTGTGCCATTTCATTGTTTCCCATTATAAATTCACCTGTCTCAGACTGTAAGGCTCCAGTAAGTGAGTGGGTGAGTGCGTCTGTGTGTGTGTGAGTGAGTGTGTGAGTGGGTGTGTGAGTGGGTGTGTGAGTGGGTGTGTGAGTGGGTGTGTGAGTGGGTGTGTGAGTGAGTGTGTGGGTGGGTATGTGTGTGAATGTTTTATGGGTGTGTATGCATGTGTGTGAGTCTGAGTGAGTGCGTGTGTGTGAGTGTGTGTGTCTGAGTGAGTGTGTGTGTGTGTGTGTCTGAGTGAGTGTGTGTGTGTCTGTGTGAGTGTGTGTGTCTGAGTGAGTGTGTATGTCTGAGTGAGTGTGTGAGTGTGTGTGGCTGAGTGAGTGTGTGTGTGTGTCTGAGTGAGAGTGAGTATGTGAGTGTCTGTCTGTGTGAGTGTGTGCGTGAGTATGAGTGTGTGTGCGTGAGTGTCTGAGTGAGAGTGAGTGTGTGTCTGTGTGAGTGTGAGTGTGTGCGTGAGTGTGTGTGTGTGAGTGAGTGTGCGTGTGTTAGTGTGTGAGTGTGAGTGTGTGTGTGTGAGTGAGTGTGAGTGTGTGTGTGTGTGAGTGTGAGTGTGAGTGTGTGAGTGTGAGTGTGTGTGCGTGTGTGAGTGTGTGAGTGTGAGTGTGTGCGTGTGAGTGTGTGTGTGTGAGTGAGTGTGAGTGTGTGAGTGAGTGTGCATGTGTTAGTGTGTGAGTGTGAGTGAGTGTGAGTGTGAGTGTGTGTGTGTGTGTCTGTGTGAGTGTGAGTGTGTGAGTGAGTGTGAGTGTGTGTGTGCGTGCGTGTGCGTGTACGGCCTGCAAAAATGTGCCAAATATATGATGTGGCCCTCATGTTGAAAAGTTTGGAGCCCCTGCTCCAGTCGGTTCTTCAACATATTGGGTTAAAAACCCATCCCGTACACATTCCAGGAAATCCTCCTCCTCAGTGCTGCTACCAATTTGGTTGGCCCAATCTATATGTAGATTAAAGTCACCCTAATTGTTCCTAACATCCACTCAGTTAAGATAAATACTGCTACCAGAATTAGCCAGTAGGTGGCACTAAGAAACACATATGATGTGATCCCATTCATTAGCTTCTTACCTTGAGGGTTGAAGACACAAACTGCTGGAGTTAAGGCCCTGTCCCACTTACTTGTCCATGGCACGCAAATTACACGACCTCGTGGTCGCGTTGAGGCGCACGGGCATCGTTTGGCCGCGTGGAGGGGTATGTAATTGTGCGCAACATCGCGCGGGGCTCCAAAATGTTTGTAGCGAACAAAATCTTTGCGTGCCAATGGCCTGTCGTGTAACTGACGGCCAAAGTGGGACAGGCCCAAGACCCTGGCGCGACGCAATATCTCACCTTCAACAGCAGCAGAAGCAGGCAAACGATCGCTGACCTCGGCCTGGGGCTCACGGCCGTTGCGGTCTGGATCCGCCCCCATTTCTACTCCCAGAGCGGGGCCAAGAAAATTGAAGATGGACACAAAATGCAGGAGTAACTCAGCGGGACCGGCAGCATCTCTGGAGAGAAGCAATGGGTGAAGTTTTGGGTCAAGACCCTTCTTTTCAGACTGAAGAAGTGTCTCGACACAAAACATCACCCATTCCTTCTCTCCAGAGATGCTGCCGGTCCCGCTGAGTTACTCCAGCTTTGTGTCCATCTGCAAATGACGTCACACGCTACAGACGACTGTGTGTACGCATGAAATCGCACGCGACCTTCGCAGGACCGTGAAGCCTCAACGCGACCACGAGGTCACGTAACTTGCGTGCCAAGGACACGTAAGTGGGACAGGCCCTTAACTCAGCGGGTCAGGCAGTTTCGGTGGAGAACATGGAGAGGTGACGTTTCGGGTCGGGACCCTTCTTCAGACTGACCGTTCAGGAGGATGAGGGGTGATGTTACAGAGGTGTACAAAATCATGAGAGGAATAGATTGGGTATATGCACAGAGTCTCTTGCCCAGAGTAGGGGAATCGAAGACCAGAGCACATAAGTTTAAGGTGAAGGATGGAAAGATTTAATAGGAACCTGAGGGGTAATTTTTTTCACACAAAGGAAGGTGGGTGCATGGAACGAGCTGGCGGAGGAGGTAGTTGAGACAGTTACTGTCACAATGCTTAAGAAACATTTAGACAGGTACATGGAAGGGACTGGTTTAGGAGGATATGAGCCAAACGCAGGCAGGTGGGACTAGTGTAGATGGGGCATGTTGGCCAGTGTGGGCCGAAGGGCCTGTTTCCACACTGTTTCACTTGATTAACTGCTACCTTACCATATGGCTGAGCAAGTCCACATCCATATCTGTGTGTGGGGGGCGGAAATGGATTCATGGGAAGTAGTCTTGGAGGGGAGGATGCTCCTCAAACTGCAGAGCATCCTGGACAATACAGCTCACCCCCCTCCATGACACACTGGTCAACCTGAGGAGCACCTTCAGCATGGTTCCACTGGTTCCACCAAGATGCAGCACAGAACGCCACAGGAGATCCTTCTTCCCTATCAAACTGCTATCAAACTGTACAATCCCTCCCCCTCCTGTCATGGGGCAGACTAACTCAATTCCCCTACTCTGGGCAAGAGACTCTGTGCATCTACCCGATCTATTCCTCTCATGATTTTCTATATCTCTATAAGATCTCCCCTCATCCTCCTGCGCTCCATGGAATAGAGACCCAGCCTACTCAACGTCTCCCTGTAGCTCACACCCTCTGGTCCTGGCAACATCCTCGTAAATCTTTTCTGAACCCTTTCAAGTTTGACAATATCTTTCCTATAACATGGTGCCCAGAACTGGACACAATATTCTCAATGCGGTCTCACCAACATCTTATACAACTGCAACATGACCTCCCAACTTCTATACTCAATACTCTGACTGATGATGGACAAAGTGCCAAAAGTCTTTTTGACCACCTTATCTACCTGTAACTCAACCTTCAAGGAACCATGCACCTGTACTCCTAGATCCCTCTGCTCTACAACACTACCCAGAGGCCTACCATTCACTGTGTAGGTCCTGCCCTTCGATGTCCCAAAATGCAACACCTCACACTTCTCTGTATTAAATTCCATCAACCATTCCTCCGCCCACCTGGCCAATCGATCCAGATCCTGCTGCAATCGTTCACAATTATCTTCACTGTTTGCAAAACCATTAACATTTGTATCATCAGCAAACTTGCTAATCTTGCCCTGTATGCATGCAGTGGCGTAATGGAATGTAATTACGGCGGCAGGCGCGGGCACACCGTCCCCGAGGATTGGCATACGCCCTGTGTCTCCCTTTCAAGGGAGATGCTAAAAATGCATTTCGTTGTCTCTGTACTGTACACTGACAATGACAATAAATTGAATCATTTCATTTCATTTCATTTCATTTCATTTCGTAAGGTGGGTTTTGAGCGCCCAGGGCAGCTTAAAATATTGTGCCTCCTCATTAGAGGCTAGCCATGGCCCATGAGCTGTTAGAAATCCAAGTTTTGTATTTATTTTCTCAACCTAACAAAAAGATGGCGGCGCTGCCTTAGGCAGCTGCGGCTCGCCTGCAGTCTGGGTCTGCATTTTTAGGTTTTATAGAGATTTTTGTGTTGTTCTTTTAAATGTCCTGTTGATGTAGTTGATTTTTGGTGGACCAAATCTTATTGTACAATTTTGTGTATGAAGGATGGGGGTACAGGGGATTTACTAGGGGGGTTTCAACAAACACGAGATTTTTTGGTCTCTTCCTTGGAGCGGGGAGGGGGCGACTTCTTTTTGTCGTATCCTCCGTCTCATGCTTCTGCGCCGAGGCCTAATGGCGGAGCTGGCGAGCCTCGGAGCTGGGGCAGCGGCAGCGGCGGCTGGGACAGCGGCAGCGGCGACCAGAACTCGGAGCTGGGGTAGCGGCAGCGGCAGTGGCGACCAGTACTCGGAGCTGGGCAGCGCCACGGCGGCTTTGACAGTGGCAGCGGTGGCCTGGCCTTGGAGCTGGGACAGTGGCAGCGGCCGCCCGGCATCGGGGCTGAGACGGCGGTGGCAGCGGCTGGGACGGTGGCAGAAGCAGCGGCAGCGGCGGCCTGGCCTTGGAGCTGGGGCGACGGCAGCGGCCACACGGCATCGGAGCTGGAGCGTCGGCAGCGGCGGCCTGGCCTTGGAGCTGGGACAGCGGCGACCAGAACTCGGAGCTGGGACACGTTCCGGCGGCAGCGGCCACTCGACAACAAAATTTTGTTCAGACTGCAAGGTCTGAATGACAATAAAGGTTACTTGTTACTTGTTACTATAATTACACTTGCATAAAATGTATTTATTTATTTATAAAATAAAATTACTTCTTTGCAGCCGTTAATATTTATTTCAAAATTGTAACAACATTTTACAGGTTCCAATAAAAGTATTACAAAGTGTTTGAATAATAGGGAAACAGAACACATTAAAAGTTAGACATTGTCAGTATATTGCATTTATTTAAAATCTTCTGGATTTTATTCTTGCAAATTTTTCAATTACACTATCAAAATTTACATGAAAATTTCTCTCAATAGGCAAAATTGCAAGGTTACTTAATCTTTCCTGGCTCATTGTTGATCGCTGATATGTCTTTGTTAACTTTAATTTGGAGAAACCCCTTTCACAACTAGCATTGGACACAGTAATTGTTAAAAAAATTCTCAGTGCCACAACAATGTTAGTTAAACCTTCTTGCAGCTTCCACTTAATTATCTAGCAAAGCAAATCTAAATCTGTCCATGTAGAAATGCTCTCTTCTGGGTGAACTTCTTTAAATAAAGCAATATGGCGTCTAATACGATGTATTTCAGCAGTCATAGCTGTAGCATTCAAGTCAGAATATTTCACACATAAATACTGAATGTGTCGAACAATTAAGTCATCTTTTTTCTGCATCTAACAATGTTTGAATTTGCAGAAAAGCAAATAGCTCATAAAGTGTATTCATCTGTACTGTACGTTTTGTAATTTCAGCTGTTAGCTTATCTACTGCCTCAAGTTGTTCCCGACGTGTTTCCTGAATTAAACTTAAGTCAGAATCACTACTTTTTTCACCTGACATCTTCTTTGGTCTTCCAATTCTTCTTTCTGTAGAAACATCATATGTATTGCATATCTGCATAGCTCTCTCAGCTGCCTCTGTGACTAGAGAATCACGCTTTTCCTCACAAAATAGAGACAATGCTTTTAGCTTTTGAACACATTGATCAAGTCAAAGTCCTCTTTATAGGTATATCTGAGCGTCATTCACTTCAGTAAGCACTGGGCTCCAAAAATAAAGGAATGCAAAGAAAGGATAGGTCATAATGCAAACTGACAAACTGCCTGCATCTCCTTTGGTTTCTGAGGTTTCTTCTAATCCATCCCTCAAGATTTCCAAAGCTTCTATTATTTTTTCAGTGTACTCAGCAAGAACGTGTACAGCTTCATTCTTTGAACTCCATCTTGTGTCACAGGATCGCTTTACATTAACTGGCACATGTTCTTTAAGAACATCCCACCTGTGTGTAGAGCTTGAGTAAAATGTGTACACTTTTTGCACAGTGCCAAAAAAAGTCACAGATTCTGTTCCAACACTGGCTGCATGTACACCAGCAAGATTAAGTGAGTGATTGTTACATGGCACAAACACTGCTTTGGGGTTTACATCTAGAATACGTTTCTGAACACCACGTATGTGGCCAGCCATAGTTGCAGCATTATCATATCCTTGTCCACAGCAGTACTCAAGTTGTAGACCATCTGCTTGCAACTTGTCACAAATTTGTTCTGTAATTTCATTAGTTGATTTCCCATGTAACAATGAAGTCGATAAAGGACTCCTCAACTGTGACTTCTGTATCTTCAATATGCACATACCGAATTACTTGGGACATGTGGTCGGTATGCGAAATATCTTGTGTACTATCAAACACGATAGAGTAATACTTGGCCTTTAAAATTCTTTGAAAGATATCTGTTCGGATGTGATCACCAAGTAGATGGGTGAACCCATTTTGGCTCTGTGGAGAAAGATAAGACACGACATAGCCATCTGCTTGTTGAACTTTGTGAAGATGTTGATTAGCAACTGGGTCATATTTGGCAAGTAACTTGAAAACTTCAAGGAAATTTCCACAGTTATCACTTGCACTTAGATCTTCTGAGTGACCACGCAAGGGTAAGGATTGTCTGGCTAAATACAGCACACAATCAAGAATTCTTGATAATACAGCTTTCCATTTCTCAAATGACTTCTGTTGTTCTATCTGAACAGCAGCATCGATTGTTTCACATTTCTGTAGTCGCATTTCAAGTTCTTTCCACTTTTCAAATGCTTCGACGTGATGGCAACTATTTTCATGATCGAATACTCTGGGCTTTTGCTTTTTCCATGTTTTAAATCCATCTGGCTGTGCAAAAGAACTTCTTCCTTTATTTTTTTGAAAAAGCATTCAAGGAAAGCAATACACAGCACATTTCACTGGAGAATACAGCAACCATGTCCTTAAAACTGATTATCTAAATTCATATAAAACCAATCCTTAGAGAATGATCTGCCATTATTATCTCTTGGAAAAAATGCATCTTTATTCTGCAGTTCAGACGTCCCTCTCTTTACAAGTTCATTTTTCAAAGTTTTATCTACATTTTCTGGCCAATAACCAATATCAGTGAAAACTTTCATATCAATATGCTCTGAAAGAGCACTTGACTGCCCGGATGTTGAAGCATGTTCAGACAAAGCTGTCTCTGCTTCTAAAGCAGAAGGTGAAGAGTTTACAGGCAGTGGATTATCTAGACATACAGATTCTGGTGCACTCTCACCACTGGTGCTATCAGCAGTGTTCATAATAAATCTGTCAAGACTTCCAGTTAGTTTAGCAAGCTGTTCTTGTTCTGTTTTTTTTGTCTTTTCCTGCCCTGGGCACCAGATTCCTTTCTTTTAGACATTATGGCTGAGATATATTCTGACTACGGGTGCTGTCTGTATGGAGTTTGTACGTTCTCCCCATGACCACGTGGGTTTTCTCCGAGATCTTCGGTTGCCTCCCACACTCCAAAGACGTACTGGTTTGTAGGCAGTAGGCTAATTGGCTTGATATAAGTGTAAATTGTCCCAAGTTTGTGTGCGGAGATCGCTGGTTGGTTAAAATTGTTGGATAAAAAAAAAAAAGATAAAATGGCAAAGAAAATTACATTTTATTACAATAATTCAGGGGAAGGCGACCAAAGAGGTGCAGCGTGCCTTTAGAACAACATTTTTTGCCATTTTATAATTTTGTTTTATCCAACAATTTTTTTGCGCCTCTAAAAATTTAGTGCCCGGGGCAACCGCCCCTCTGCCCCCCCCACTCTACGCCACTGCCTGTATGTTCTCATCCAAATCATTGATGTAGATGACAAACAGTTACGGGCCCAGCACCAAACCCTGAGGCACAACACTAGTCACAGGCCTCCAGTCTGAGAAGCAACCTTCCATCATCACCCTCTGCTTCCTTCCATGGAGCCAATTTGCTATCCATTCAGCTATCTCTCCTTGGATCCCATGTGATCTAACATTCCAGAGCAGCCTACCATGCTATCAAACCTTGTCGAATGCCTTACTGAAGTCCATGTACACAACATCTACAGCTCTGCCTTCATCAACCTTTTTGGTCAGGTCTTCAAAAAAATCAATCAGATTTGTGAGACACGACCTCCCAGGTATAAAACCATGCTGATTATCCCCAACCAGCCCTTGCCCATCCAAATGCTTGTATAACCTATCCCTCAGTAACTTACTACCAACTACAGATGTTCAGCTCACCGGCTTATAGTTCCCAGCATTTTCCCTGCAGCCCTTCTTGAAACGAAGCACAACATTTGCCACCCTCCAGTCTTCCGGCACCACTCCTGTATCTAAGGACGGCGTGTAAATTTCAACCAGGGCCCCCGCAATTTCCTCTCTAGTTTCCCGCAATGTCCTCGGATATATCTGATCAGGCCCTGGAGATTTGTCTACCTTCAAACACAACAGTACCTTCAGTACTTCCTCGACAGTAACACTGACTGCTCTCAAGACACTTCCAGTGACTGCTCCAATTTCCTCCGTCTTGCCGTCTTTCTCCTCGGTAAATACAGAGGAGAAATACTCATTGAGGACCTTGCCCATCTCCTGTGGCTCCACACAGAGGTGACCACTTTGATTCCTGAGAGGTCCCACTCTTTCTCTGGTTATCTTTTTCCCCCGTATTTATAAAATCTTTGGGGATTGTCCTTAATGCTACCCGCCAGAGTGCTATCTCACTGGCCCCTCTTTGCCCTTCTGATCTCCTTTTTTAGTTTCCTTCTTAGTTCCCGAAACTCCTCCAGGGATGCACTTGATCCCAGCTGCCTGTACCTGTCCCATGCACCCTTCTTGTTTTTGACTAACGTCTCAATTTCCCTCGTCAGCCAAGCTTCCATACGTTTGCCTGCTTTGCCCTTCACTCGAACGGGGACATACATATCCTGAGCTTTCATCAGTAGACTTCTAAAACCATCCCACTTGGCCGATGTTCCTTTCCCCTCAAATAACCTGCTCCAGTCAACTTGAGCGAGACCTTCTCTCATACTCTCAAAGTTGGCCTTACCCCAGTTGGGCATTTTAACACGTGGACCCTCTCCGTCCCTATCCATAACTATCTTAAACCTAATCGAACTGTGGTCACTGGTCCCACAAGGCTCCTCCACACACACTAAATTAACTTGCCCTTCCCAATTTCCCAAAACTAGATCCAACGTTGCCCTCTCATGTGTGGGAGCCTCCACATACTGCTTGAGGAAACTTTCCTGAACACTTTTGAGGAATTGCACCCCATCTAAACCCTTCACACTATGATTTTCCCAGTCTATATTGGGAAAGTTAAAATCCCCTTTTACAACAACCTTATTTGACCTGCAGCTGTCTGCAATCTCCTGGCATATTTGTTCTTCTAATTCTCGTTGACTATTCGGAGGTCTGTAGTACACCCCCAACAAGTACTGGATAGAGTGGATGTGGAGAGGATGATAGGTTATTGATCAATAGATTCTTGATTAATGCGGGTGTCGGGGTTATGGGGAGAGGATGAGAGATGGGGTTGAGATGAAAGGTAGATCAGCCATGTTGACGTGGAAAAGTAGAATTACTGAGAGTATGGGAAGATTCAGCTCCAAGGGGACTGACATGAGAATTAAGAAGCATGAACTTTAGGGGTAACCCCATGACCGAACTTCTTTACTCCGAGAGTGGTAGCTGTGTGGAATGTGCTTCCAGTGAAGGTACAGGTGGAGGCAGGTTCGTTTTTATCATTTAAAAATAAATTGGATAGTTATATGGATGGGAAGGGAATGGAGGGTTATGGTCTGAGCGCAGGCATATGGGACTAGGGGAGATTATGTGTTCGGCCCACCGGACTCCGAAGGGACGAGCGATCACCCTGTTTAGCCGTCCCCTGTAACAATTTACATACACCAGGCCAATTTACCTACATGAGAGGACAGGAGAAAGTCTTGGATTGGGAAAGGTAGATCAGCCATGATTGAATGGCGGAGTAGAATTAATGGGCCGAATGGCCTAATTCAGCTCCTACAACTACTGAACTTAGAAGCATGCATGTACGTTCTCCCCATGACCGCCTGGGTTACCTCCGAGATCTTAGTTTTCCTTCCACACTCCAAAGACATACAGGTTTGCAGCTTGGTACAAGAATAAATAGTCTCTAGTGCGTGTGTATTTTAGTTTAGTTTAGTTTAGAGATGGAGCACAGAAACATGCCCTTCGGCCCACCGAGTCCGCACCGACCAGCGATCACCGCACATTAGCAGTCCCCTGCACACACTGGGGACAATTTACACTTACACCAGGCCAATTTACCTACATCTATCTACATACATGTAAGTCTTTGGATTGTGGGAGGAATCCGAAGATGGCGGAGAAAACCCACGTGGTCGCAGGAAGAACGTGCAACCTTGAATGAATGATATCTTTATTTCGAACGATTTAAAAAAAAGAAGAAAAGAAAAATGAAAATGAATAAATAAAAGGAAGATTATATATATACATATATATATAAATACATACACACATACATACATATACATGTACATATATACATACATATACACATATACACACATACATAACATATATGTACATACATAAATTAAAAAATCAAAAGCCAATTTCAACATAATACACATTAGACTCGTTCAAAAAGGGATAAGAAGAAGCCTCTGCTTGTCAAGTCCTACCCCCATTCTTCACCATTAACAAATGCAAAATTCAATAAAATAAACCAAACAGACAATTCAATGGAATGGCCAGATTCACTCCGTTGGTAATGGGGTAGTCTTGTCTGAGCCTCAAACGCAGGTCCATCCTTCTTGCGAAGATAGACACATAATGTTGGAGTAACTCAGCGGGAGAGGCAGCATCTTCTGCTCCATCCTTCTCCCGATGGTCATCTCCGCACCCGACGTCTCGGCCTCCTCTTTTTTATATCTTTTTTTAAACTAAATAGAGGGGGGGAGGGGGAGGAGACAAATTGGAAATATAAAGATGGAGTTAAAGGGAAAGAGAGTATAGGAAAAGTTAAGAAAGACACCAGAATTAACGGGGCAGAAAGCTCACAAAGGGATAGGAGAGTATGGCCAAGTGAAATAGGGATCAATGTGAAAGGTGAGGTGAGTAACGGATTAAAAGTATTATATATGAATGCTCAAAGTTTAAGAGGTAAAGTGGATGAGCTTGAGGCTCAGTTAGAGGTTGGTAGATATGACATTGTGGGGATTACTGAGACACGGCTGCAGGAGGATTGGGACTGGAAACAGAATATTTAGGGTTTTACGTCCTATGGAAAGGACAGGAGGTGGGAGGGGGGGGGGGGGGGGGGGGGGGGGGGTAGCTCCTGAGGGGGGGGGGGGGGGGGGGGGGGTGAGGGATAAAATTCAGTCCTTTGCGAGGGATGACATAGGGACTGATGATGATGATGATGGTGTGATTATGTTTCTATGATGTCAAGGAATTGTAAAGGTAAAAAGACATTAATAGGATTTATCTACAGGCCCCCAAACAATAGCCAGGATATAGGGTGCAAGTTGCAGCAGGAGTTAAAATTGGCATGTATCAAAGATAATGCCACTGTGGTTATGGGAGATTTCAATATGCAGGTAGACTGGGAAAATCAGGTTAGTTCTGGACCCCAAGAAAGGGAGTTTGTAGAGTGTCTCCGAGATGGATTCTTAGAGCAGCTTGTAATGGAGCCGACCAGAGAGAAAGCAATTCTGGATTTAGTGTTGTCCAATGAACCAGGTATGATAAGAGAACTTGAGGTAAAGGAACCGCTTGGAGGTAGTGATCATACAGGTAATATGATTAGTTTCAATCTGCAATTTGAGAGGGAGAAGGTTCTGAAGTGTCAGTGTTGCCGTGAACAAAACGGGACTATGAAGGCATGAGAGGGGAGCTGGCCAAGGCAGACTGGAAAAGGTTACTAGCAGGAATGACGGTGGAATAGCAATTGCAGGAATTTCTTGGCATAATCCAGAAGATGCAGGATCATTTCATTCCAAAGAGGAAGAAAGATTCTAAGGGGCGTAGGAGGCAACCGTGGCTGACAAAGGAAGTTAGGGATGGAATAAAACTAAAATAAAAGGTGTATAACATAGCAAAGAGTGGCGGGAAGCCAGAGGATTGTGAAACTTTCAAAAGACAACAGAAGGTAACAAAAAGGGCAATACATGGTGAAAAGATGAAGTACGAGGGCAAGCTGGTCAAGAATGTAAAGAAGGATAATAAAAGCTTCTTTAGGTATGTTAAAGAAAAAGATTAGTAAAGACAAATGTGGGTCCCTTGAAGGCAGAAACAGGTGAAATTATTATGGGAAACAAGGAAATGGCAGAAGAGTTGAACAGGTACTTTGGTTCTGTCTTCACTAAGGAAGACACAAACAATCTCCCAGATGTACTGGAGGACAGAGAATCTAGGGAGACAGAGGAACTGAATTAGGCGATAAATAGCATTGGGTTGGCCGATTGGACTGAATGCTGATAAATCCCCTGGGCCTGATGGTCTGCATCCCAGGATACTCAAGGAGATGGCTCTAGAAATCGTGGATGCATTGGTGATAATTTTCCAATGTTCTATAGATTCAGGATCAGTTCCTGTGGATTGGAGGATAGCTGATGTTATCCCACTTTTCAAGGGAGCGAGAGAGAAAATGGCAAATTATAGACCAGTTAGCCTGACATTGGTGGTGGGAAAGTTGCTGGATTCAATTATTAAATAAGTAATAACCGTGCATTTGCATAGCAGTAAAAGGATTGGTCCAAGTTAGCATGGATTTATGAAGGGGAATCATGTTTGACTAATTGTCTGGAATTTATTGAGGAATATATCACTAGATTTTAGAAGATTGAGGGGGGATCTTATAGAAACTTACAAAATTCTTAAGGGGTTGGACAGGCTAGATGCAGGAAGATTGTTCCCAATGTTGGGGAAGTCCAGAACAAGGGGTCACAGTTTAAGGATAAGGGGGAAATCTTTTGGGACCGAGATGAGAAAAACATTTTTCACACAGAGAGTGGTGAATCTCTGGAATTCTCTGCCACAGAAGGTAGTTGAGGCCAGTTCATTGGCTATATTTAAGGAGGAGTTAGATGTGGCCCTTGTGGCTAAAGGGATCAGGGGGTATGGAGAGAAGGCAGGTACAGGATACTGAGTTGGATGTTCAGCCATGATCATATTGAATGGCGGTGCAGGCTCGAAGGGACGAATGGCCTACTCCTGCACCTAATTTCTATGTTTCCATGTTTCTATGTGACAAGTAAAATGGATGAAGGAGACCCAGTGGATGTAGTGTATCTAGACTTTCAGAAAGCCTTTGAGATTAGTGGGTAAAATTAGAGCACATGGTATTAGAGGTAGGGTATTGGCATAGATAGAAAATTGGTTGGAAGACAGGAAGCAAAGAGTAGGAATAAATGGGTCCCTGTCAGAATGGCAGGCAGTGATGAGTGGAGTGCTGCATGGCTTGGTGTTGGAGCCGCAACTATTTACAATATATATTAATGATTTAGATGAAGGGATTAAAATTAACACTAGCAAATTTGCTGATGACACAAAGCTGGGTGGCAGTGTGAACTGCAAAGAGGATGCTAGGAGGTTGCAGGGTGACTTGGACAGGTTGAGTGAGTGGGCAGGTGTATGGCAGTGCAGTATAACTTACATAATTGTGAGGTTATCCACTTTGGCGGCAAAAACAAGGGGGCAGATTATTATCTCAATGGTGTCAGATTAGGAAAAAGGGAAGTGCAACGAGACCTGGGTGTCCTTGTACACCAGTCACTGAAAGTAAACATGCAGGTACAGCAGACAGTGAACAAAGCTAATGGCATGTTGGCCTTCCTAACGAGAGGATTTGAGTAAAGGAACAAAGAGGTCCTTCTGCAGTTTTGCAGGGCCCTGGTGAGAACACATCTGGAGTATTGTGTGCAGTTTTGGTCTCCTAATTTGAGGAAGGACATCCTTGCTATTGAGACAGTGCAGCGTAGGTTCACAAGGTTAATCCCTGGGTTGGCGGAACTGTCACATGAGGAAAGATTGGAAAGACTGGGCTTTTATTCACTGGAATTTAGAAGGACGAGAGAGGATCTTGTAGAAACGTATAAAATTATAAAAGAACTGGACAAGCTGGATGCAGAAATATTTTTCCCAATGTTGGGGGAGTCTTGAACCAGGGGCCACAGTCTAAGAATAAAGGGGAGACCATTTAAAACTGAGATGAGAAAAAACTTTTTCACCCAGAGAGTTGTGAATTTGTGGAATACTCTGCCACAGAGGGCAGTGGAGGCCAATTCACTGGATGAATTTAAAAGAGAGTTAGATAGAGCTCTTTGGGCTAGCGGAATCAAGGGGTATGGGGAGAATGCCAAATGTGGCAGGTGGGACATGTTGGTCGGTGTGGGCAAGTGGGCTGTACGGCCTGTTTCCATGCTGTATGTCTCTATGGCTGTTTCTTTATTCCTTATCAGGCTGGAGAGTTCTTAATTATGTCGCTTGCTCATCTTTTCATCCTTATCACACAGTCCCTTTGCAAATTGGCTGTTCTCCCCTTATCTTCTCAAGGCCACAGCTCTGCCGGCACAAGATGCCAATTACGAGACTTCTCATAAGAAGCAAAGTGCTTATTTCCTTTCATGGAGCTATTAAACCCAATTAGAGTCACAGAGTCATACAGTGTGAACACAAGCCCTTCAGCCCAACGTGACCACACCGACCAACATGTCCCATCGACACTAGTCCCACCTGCTTGTTTCCACACTGCAATGGCCCTGTCCCACTGTACAAGTTCATTCAAGAGCTCTCCCGAGTTTAAAAAAAAATCAAACTCATGGTAAGCACGTAGAATGAACGTAGCGGGTACGTCGGAGCTCGGGGACATCTCTTAGCGGCTCGTAACGCTAACAGCAGGTACTCGGGAAACGCGGTAAGCTCGGGAAGACTCGTGAAGATTTTTCAACATGTTGAAAAATGCCCACGAGAGCCCCGAGTACCTGCGAGTGGCCATTACCGTAAATCTCCGAGTTCGGATCAGGGCAAACTCGGAAGAACCCTTTGAATGAACTCGTACCGTGGGACAGGGCTTTAAGACCCTATGACTTTAATAGCTCGAGAAGCACTTTGATAACGGTCTCACAACTCACATCTGGTGAGTGCAGAGCTGGCGTTATCCTCGTGGCATTGCAGTGTGACCTTGAGAAGATAAGGTGTTTGGGAACAGGCGATTTGCAAAGGGACTGTGTGAGAAGAATGAAAAGATGAACGAGCAACATAGTTAAGAACTCCCCGGCATGACGTAACAAAGATAAGAGTCATAGTCATACAGTGACTATGACTTTCATTTCACTGCACATCTCGTATGTGTATGTGACAAATAAACTTGACTTGACTTGACTTGACAGTGTGGAAATAGGCTTGACCTGCTAAATGTTTCTTAAATGATGCAGCATTAACTGTCTGAACTATCTCCTCCGGCAGCTTGTTCCGTGAATTCCTGTCGTCAGGATCTTTGACGCTGTAAGGCAACAACTCTACCATTGCACCACCTTGCCACCCTGTATCTAGAACCAGCTCTGAGAGCAAGAATATTATTGTACTCAAAGTTTCCCTTTTGCGTCGTTTCTTAGGGAATATTGACTGGACTCGGTGTTTTGCAAGCTGTCCCCCAAGTACCTGGTAGTCTTCATTCAATCAAAACTCGAATAACATAATCATGGTCAAACCTTTGACCTTGCCCCTTGACCTTGCCCCTCCCCCTCCCTCCCTCGGCCTTGGCCCTTGACATGACCTCTTTACACATCTGATACTTTACTCATCAATACTGGACCATTTCCCTTGTATCCCAAATCACCCTGCACTTCATGCATCTTATCTCCCCCACCACTTTGCCTGGAATAAAATCTTCGCCCGGCCACTTACAATGTGATACTTTCAGCACCAAGCTGATTCTACGGCCATCGATCAGCTCAATCTTCAATGCTCTATTTCATAAGTTCACGAGTCACAGGAGCAGAAGTAGTTCCATTTGGACATCAAGTCCACTCCGCCATCCAATCATGGCTGATCTATCATTCCCTCTCAACCCCATTCTCCTGCCTTCTCCCCATAACCCCTGACACCCCTACTAAACAATCTCTGCCTTAAAAATATCCATTGACTTGGCCTCCACAGCCATTGAAACATAGACAATAGGTGCAGGAGGAGGCCATTGGGCCCTTCGAGCCACCGCCATTCAATGTGATCATGGCTGATTATCCCCAATTAGTACGTCATAATAATAATAATAATAATAATAACTTTATTTATAAAGCGCTTTTAGACAACACCAGTTACCACAAAGTGCTGTACATGGGAAGTCAACAAAAAGTTATTACAAACTACTAAAACCATTAAGACAACAGGACTATAAAAACAGTAAAAATTAAAAGACATTAAAAGCACTAAAACAGGAACAATGTCTCAGCCAGTGTCGAAAGCCAGTGAATAAAAGTGAGTTTTTAGGGAGGATTTAAAGATGGACAGTGAAGGGGCCTGTCTGATCTGCAGCGGCAAGGTGTTCCAGAGTTGCGGGGCAGCAACAGAAAAGGCTCTATCCCCTCTGAGCTTTCGCTTAGACCTTGGTACTTCAAGGAGCAGCTGATCCGCTGACCTGAGTCACCGGGTAGGAGCATATAGGTGGAGCAGCTCAGAGAGGTAAGGTGGGGCGAGGCCATTCAATGATTTAAAAACAAATAAAAGAATTTTAAAATGAACTCGAAAGTGCACTGGGAGCCAGTGAAGGGAGGCCAAAATTGGCGTAATGTGCTCCCTCTTTCGAGTTCCGGTTAAAAGGCGAGCGGCAGCATTTTGGACCAACTGGAGACGAGCCAACGAAGCTCGTGAGACTCCAGAGTAGAGCGCGTTACAGTAATCCAGCCGAGATGAAATAAAGGCGTGAATTACTGTTTCAAAATGCTGCCGCTCGAGAATGGGCTTCACCTTTGCCAGCTTCCTTAGGTGAAAGAAGCTGGACTTAACCACTGCGCCTATTTGTTTATCTAATTTAAAATCACTGTCCATCATAAAACCCAGGTTTAAAACTGTTGGCTTTACGAACACTGCAAGTGGACCCAAGTCAACAGAGGGAGGTTCACGGCAGCCATTAGGGCCGAACAAAATCACTTCTGTCTTTTTTTCGTTAAGTCCCAGAAAGTTTAAGGCCATCCAGGACTTAATGTCCTCAAGACAAGACAGAAGTGATTTTAGGGAATAATTATCTTCTTTCCTGAGTGGCATGTACAACTGGCTATCATCCGCGTAAAAGTGAAAGGAGATGCCATGCCTTCTTAAAATTGAGCCCAGTGGAAGTAGATAAAGGGAGAAAAGCAGGGGCCCTAAAATTGAGCCCTGTGGAACCCCATATGCCAAGGGAGCAGAGGAGGATTCAAAGCCACCAAGGCTTACACGCATGGTTCTATCTGCCACATAGGACCTGAACCATCCCAGGGCACTGCCACAGATGCCCACAGATGTAATCCGAGATAAAATCCTTGATTTTGCTGTAAATCTTGGGGAAATTAATATTCCATGGTCCACAGTGTCGAAGCATGGCAGATACGGGGTCCAGCAGAAGACAGCTAGTTTATGATGGCCACATAATTATGCCGGAGTCGTTTGCCAGGAGGGTGTCAAACTTATCAAATAGAGACCCTTAGATAAGAGCCCTAATAGAAACAACCTTGTTTATAAAGAAGTACAAAGCCGGACTCTGTGCTATGCATAGCCTTGTAGCCAGACTGAAAGACCTCCCGGATGTTGTGCTCATCCAGGAAGAGTTTCAGCTGAGCATAAACTACTTTCTCCATGATTTTCGAGATAAATGGCAGCTTGGAGATTGGCCTAAAATTGGCCAGGACAGTCTGGTCCAGGCCAGGTTTCTTGAGTAGTGGTTGCACTACAGCATGTTTAAATTTTACGGGGACAACCCCAGAAGACAAGCTACTGTTTATGATGGCGAGGACCGACTGCCCTATGCTCGGGAAGACCTCTTTAAAAAGAAGAGGAGGGACAGGCCTTCTCCCCGTATCCCCTGGCTATCTTTAAGAGCCCTATCTAGCTCTCTCTTGAAAGTATCCAGAGAGATGGTCTCCACCAGCCTCTGAGGCAGAGAATTCCATAGACTCACAACTCTCTGTGTGAAGAAGTGTTTCCTCGTTTCCGTTCTAAATGGCTTACCACTTATTCTTAAACTGTGGCCCCTGGTTCAGGACTCCCCCAACATCGGGAACATGTTTCCTACCTCTAGTGTGTCCAAACCCTTAATAATCTTATATGTTTCAATAAGATTGCCTCTCAATCTTACAAACTTACAAAATTCTTAAGGGGTTGGACAGGCTAGATGCAGGAAGATTGTTCCCGATGTTAGTGAAGTCCAGGACAAGGGGTCACAGCTTAAGGATAAGGGGGAAATCCTTTAAAACTGAGATGAGAAGAACTTTTTTCACACAGAGAGTGGTGAATCTCTGGAACTCTCTGCCACAGAGGGTAGTTGAGGCCACTTCATTGGCTATATTTAAGAGGGAGTTAGATGTGGCCCTTGTGGCTAAGGGGGTCAGGGGGTATGGAGAGAAGGCAGGTACGGGATACTGAGTTGGATCTGAGCCATTATCATATTGAATGGCGGTGCAGGCTCGAAGGGCCGAATGGCCTCTCCTGCACCTAATTTCTTTGTTTCTATGTTTCTATCCTAAACTCCAGAGTGTACAAGCCCAGCTGCTACATTTCGTTTGAACCTCATGTGAGGTTCAAATGACAAATAAAGGTATTGTATTGTATTGTATTGTATATCCATTCTCTCAGCATATGACAGTCCCGCCATCCCGGGAATTAACCTTGTAAACCTACGCTGCACTCCCTCAATAGCAAGAATGTCCTTCCTCAAATTAGATGGCCAAAAGTGCACACAATACTCCAGGTGTGGTCTTTTAAATATAGTAAATGTTATCTATGTTGCCCAGCCTAATCTGAGTTCACTTTTATCATTTTGTGCTCTTTGTTTTAGATTTGAGACATCTTTCTGCTTATTTCCTGCTTGTCCGATGTCAAGATTCTCTGTTCTCTCTGCTGCTTCTATCAGATTTGGCACAGCAGTGAACCAAAGACAATGCTTCAAGTCTCGCACACAAGAAAGTAAACACTTTATTAAGGCTGATGTTTCACAGAAGCTTTGAGGGAGCTTTTGGATCAGATGTCTTTATTGCCAGGTTGGTTGGCTGTTTAAACACTCAGCAATTGGCACCATTTGGATAAATTTAGTTTAGTTTAGTGATACAGCATGGAAACAGGCCGGCTGAGTCTGCACCGCCCAGCGACCACCCCGTACACTAGCACTCTTCCGAGCACTAGGGACAATTTACAATTCACCATTTTTTACCGAAGCCAATTAACTTTCAAACCAGTACGTCTTAGGAGTGTGGGAGGAAACCGGAGCACCCGGAGAAAAACCAAGTGGTCGCAGGGAGAACGTACAAACTTCGTACAGACAGGACCAGTAGTCGGGAATGGAACCCGGGTCTCTGGGGCTGTAAGGCAGCAACTCTACCGCTGCGTCACCGTGCCTCCCATCTGAGTGTATGCGGTCTATGCACCTGAATTCTCCGCATATCCACATACCTGTCTAAAAGCCTCTTAAACCCTACACCAGGAACATCTGCCTCCACCTCCATCTCTGGCAGCTCCCCACTGCCCTCTGTGGGGAACAACATTTAACTTGTTGCCGCACATCCCTTTAAACTTTGCAATGAGATCATATGTTAAGGCTATTTAATTGAATTTCTGAACTTCTTTAAAATCTTAATTACATGGAAACATAGAAAACATAGAAAACATAGAAAATAGGTGCAGGAGGAGGCCATTCGGCCCTTTGAGCCAGCACCGCCATTCATTGTGATCATGGTTGATCATCCCCAATCAATAACCCATGCCTGCCTTCTCCCCATATCCCTTGATTCCACTAGCCCCTAAAGCTCTACCTAACTCTCTCTTAAATCCATCCAGTGATTTGACCTCCACTGCCCTCTGTGGCAGGGAATTCCACAAATTCACAATTCTCTGGGTGAAAAAGTTTTTTCTCACCTCAGTCTTAAATGGCCTCACCTTTATTCTAAGCATGTGGCCCCTGGTTCTGGACCCGCCCAACATTGGGACCATTTTTCCTGCACCTAGCTTGTCCAGTCCTTTTATAATTTTTTATGTTTCTATAAGATCCCCCTCATCCTTCTAAATTCTAATAAACTGATTTACCATCCTCTGATGAAAGAAATTCCTCTGATGAAAGAAATTCCTCCTCATCTCCATCCTAAAGGTAGGTCCTTTTATTCGAAGGCTATGGCCTCTGGTCCTAGACTCTCCCAAAATGGAAGAAGCAACTCTACCGCTGCACCACCGTGCCACCCCCCTCCAAGCGAAAAGATAAATTAATAGTCAGCTCACATGTTTTTAATAAAAACAGTTCTGATTAAAATTATCAAGACGTTGTTGGTCCCATGTAATCCAAATGTTGTGTTTAACTTTGCCAAAAAAAAGGTTGAGCCCAGATAGGAAGAAGAAATGTTGGGTACACATCTGCACACTGACTTTTTTTAAATTCACGAGATCATTCTTTATTCCCGAGATTATGATGAACAATGCAGCCATATGCATTATGAAAAAATCAACAGGAAAAAGTGTTCAGAATCGACAGGTGTCGTCAGTAAGATTCTGTATTATTATTATTATTATTATTATTATTATTATTATTTATAAAATTATTACGAAGATTTTCTCACTTAGTTAAATCATCACAACATCTCAGAATATGAAACACATAAAATATATATATTGCAATTCCTTTATACACTTTATTGGTCTTCCATTCTTTGTCATGTAATGGCTAAACAAATCTCTCTCTGAGAAATTGGAATCATCTTATTTTTGTTACACACGTTACTAATTCTTCTGGTCTTTGTGCAATAGGTTTTGAAGATTCTTACAGCATTCAAATTGCAGTAGCATGTTTAAGATATTAAAAAAATAAAATCATTTGCTTCCATAATATAAGAGTCCCACAAATCACATCGGATCAACATAGAATCTTAAAGAGGAAGTTAATAGATATCGCTTCCGGCGGCAATCTTTCATTCCGCTGTGATTGAAAAGTGTCCCCAATAGTCATAGAGTTATAGAGTGATACAGCGTGGAAACAGGCCCCTCGGCCCAACTTGCCCACACCGGCCAACATATCCCATCTACACTAGTCCTACCTGTACATGTTTTGTCCATATCCCTCCAAACCTGTCCTATCCATGTACCTGTCTAACTGTTTCTTAAATGTTGGGGTAGTCCCAGCCTCAACTACCTCCTCTGGCAGCTTGTTCCATACACCCACCACCCTTTGCGTGAAAAAAGTTACCCCCCAGATTCCTATTAAATCTTTTCCCCTTCACCTTACACCTATGTCCTCTGCTCCTCGATTCCCCTACTCTGGGCAAGAGACTCAAAGTACCCAATCTATTCCTCTCATGATTTTATACACCTCTATTAGATCACCCCTCATCCTCCTGCGCTCCAAGGAATGGAGACCCAGCCGGCTCAACCTCTCCATTTGGCAATGTAAAGACGGCTTCATTATTCAACCGTTCACTCACTTGAAAATACTCACATCCCCACGGTTACTTCTTACTGTTGATGAAAATGTTTTCTGGAAAATCAGAAACTTTAAGAATCCTACAAGCCTTCTTTTTCCAAAAATATATTGAATAGTTCACATCACTTTATTTTTTACACAATCGTTAACAGAACAGACATTTCTTTGGTGAATTATTTTGCTCCTCAGGCAGTTTTGTCGTTTCATTTCTTAGTTGACGTCTGATATTTCAAGTTTATTTTTGATATCTCATTTTCAGATAATAGTCACAATACTTCGAGTCGCTGTGAAGTTATTCGAAACACAAGAAGTTCAGCAGTCATGTTGTTGCTTTCTACAGGTGGCTACTGTTACTAGAGAGTGAAGGGGGTCACATGAAGAGATTTGTTGGAGAAATGCTGGAGTAACTCAGCGGGACAGACAGCATCTCTGGAGAGAAGGAACGGGTGGCACTTCGGGTCGAGACCCTTCTTCAGAAGAAATCTAACGAAAAATCCCTTCTCCAAAGATGATGCCTGTCCCGCTGAGTTACTCCGGCATTTTTTATGTCTATCTTTGTCATAAAGCAGCATCTGCAGTTCCTTCCGACAGCATTCGATGATTGTTGGCGCCTTTCAGATGAAACGTCAGCAACAATGGGGAAAGGATATCTCCTGTCATTTCCACACTCTGTTCAACAAAGTCAGTCTACTACAACTGGCAGGCGGTAGAGTTGCTGCCTTACAGCGCCAGAGAGCCCGGGTTCGATCCTGACCCTGGGTGCTTGTCTGTGTGGAGTTTGTATGTTCTCGAAGGTAGACACATAAAGCTGGAGTAACTCAGCGGGACGGGCAGCATCTCTGGAGAGAAGGAATGGGTGACGTTTCGAGTCGCGACCCTTCAGTCTGTTCTCCCTGTGACCAGTGAGGGTTTTCTCCAGGAGCTCCGGTTTCCTCCCGCCCTCCTAAGACCTACAGGTGTTGGTAAAATTGAAAATTCCCCCTAGTGTGTGAAGGATAGTGTTCCATGTGCGGGGCTCGCTGGTCAGCACCGACTCGATGGGCCGAAGGGTCTGTTTCCGCTCTGTACCTCTAAGCTACACTAAACTAAACTTACTGTAAACTCTTCCAGTGCATAAAGTGAATACGTTTAACTTCCACGTTAACACCTTGACCTATTCCCCACTATTAAAACGAATCGGGAATGTAAATGTAAGTATGTTTTGCCCCAAAGGTAGACACAAATGCTGGAGAAACTCAGCGGGTGAGGCAGCATCTATGGAGCGAAGGAATAGGTGACGTTTCGGGTCGAGACCCTTCTTCAGACTCTCATATGCCCACTATATTCCTTTTTTTTTTAAACAAAACACTCGTGTTTTTGACCCCATTCCTGTGCAGGATTTTTGTTTTTTTCTCTTCAAAGACGTGTACAAAATTAATGCGGTTCCAAGGAAAGGAACCGATGACAGTGTAAGTGGAGACAGGCGGTGAAGCAGAAAATAAAAGTAAAGAATCAAGTATATCCCAGTCCGTGGCTCATTTTAAGATCATTCCCTTGCTCCCAAGTTTTCTTCCCCTTCCTTTGAAATGGCAGCAACATTACGCTGTCTCATCGTAGGTCAATGGCGTTCTGGCTGAGTGTGCGATTCAGCAACCGATACTCCAGGCACTCCAGAGTTGGCGGGTAAGTGTTCAGTTCAAATTTGTTGGCAAACAACGCGTTAATTTCATTTAACCATTTCAAATCCACAGGCCCATAGATGCAAATATTTCTGGAATAATGACCTGCAAGACAAAAAAAACAAGGCGCTATATATCTTTAACACAGTCTTAGGTTGCCATTGGTACACAAAAATGCTGGAGAAACTCAGCGGCTGCAGCAGCCATTGTTCAATTCAGCCACACTAAAAGACGATGCCACGATATCGTCACTTGTACCCCAGTGCTGTGAGATTCTTTATTTCTACGTACACAAGGTACACAAAGGAGTCGCTGACACAGTTACAAAAAGTACTCTCACTTCCTTCATTTGCAGCTGATAGCAGTGCCAGATTGCCACAGATAACAAAGCTCCACAGCCTTCCCTCTCTAACCCCCCTCTATCTCTACACCCCTCTCTCTCTAACCCCCTCCCTCCATCTCTACCCCCCTCCATCTCTACCCCCCCTCCTCCCTCTCTACACCCTCCCTCCCTCTCTACCCCCCCCTCCTACCCCCTCCCTCCTCTACCCCCCCCTCCCTCTCTCCTCTAACCCCCCCCCCCCCCTCTCTCTACCCCCCCCTCCCTCTCTACCCCCCCTCCCTCTCTACCCCCCCTCTCCCTCTCTACCCCCCTCCCTCTCTACCCCCCTCCCTCTCTCTACCCCTCTCTCCCCCCCCCTCTCTACCCCCCCCCTCCCTCTCTACCCCCCCTCCCTCTCTACCCCCCTCCCTCTCTAGACCCCCCCTCTCCATCTCTACCCCCTCCCTCCCTCTCTACCCCCTCCCTCCCTCTCTACTCCCTCCCTCTCTACCCCCTCCCTCTCTAAAACCCCCCCCTCTCTAACTACCCCCTCCCTCCCTATCTACTCCCTCCCTCTCTCTAACACCCCCCTCTCTACCCTCCTCCCTCTGTAACCCCCCGCTGCGCCACCGTGCCTCCTTTTGCTATGATGTTGCTGAGAGGAATACAGTTCTTTCCCACTCTGAGGTCAACTGGTACAATTGACCACTTTTACACAAATTATACATCATATCGGAAAACCATTGCCCTGCTATGACCTGGGGCAGCTTCCTGGCATACTGTAACTCTGCTTAGACAATAGACAATAGGTCCATTCGGCCCTTCGCGCCAGCACCGCCATTCAATGTGATCATGGCTGATCATCCCCAATCAATACCCCGTTCCTGCCTTGTCCCCATATCCCCTGACTCCGCTACCTTTAAGAGCCCTATCAAGCTCTCTCTTGAAAGTATCCAGAGAACCTGCCTCCACCGCACTCTGAGGCAGAGAATTCCACAGACTCACAACTCTCTGTGAGAAGAAGTGTTTCCTCATCTCCGTTGTAAATGGCTTGCCCCTTATTCTTAAACTGTGGCCCCAGGTCCAGGCTCCCCCAACATCGGGAACATTTTTCCTGCCTCTAGCGTGTTCTTCAGACCAATTGGTGCCAATATCTCAGCATGGACTTGCTGGCATTGGAGAGGGTCCAGAGAAGGTTTACGAGAATGATCCCGGGGATGATTGCGTTACCGGATGTTTGACGGCACTGGGCCTGCACTCGCTGGAGTTTAGAAGGATGGGGGGGGGGGGGACCTCATTGAAACCTGCCGAATAATGAAAGGCCTGGATAGAGCGGATGTGGAGAGAATGTTTCCACTAGTGGGAGAGCCATAGCTTCAGAATTAAAGGACATACCATTAGAATGGTGATGAGGAGAAATTTCTTTAGCCAGAGGGTGGTGAATCTGTAGAACTCATTGGCCAAGGCAGTGGGAATTTTTTTAAAGTAGAGATTGATAGTAAGGCCGTCAAACGATACAGGGAGAAGGCAGGAGAATGGGGTTGAGAGGGAAAAATAGGTCAGGCATGATCAAATGGCAGAACAGACTCGATGGGCCGAATGGCCTAATTCTGCTCCTTGTGTCTTATACTTGGAAAATCTTCTTGTCCTCATCGAGTGCACACTAAAGATTAGAAGTTGTTCAGCCAGAGCTGTACACACTTCTCGGCATCTGCGTACAATGGTGTGCGTGGCGGTGGAAAGATTGGTGGAAACAGAGTCGCGACGTGAACGCTCTCTCCTTGACCCCAACTTGGAAAATCAAGAACTGCAACTGCCAATATATGGAGCAGGAACACAGGCGGCACGGTGGGGCAGCGGTAGAGTCGCTGCCTCACAGCCCCAGAGACCCGGGTTCGATCCCGACTACGGGTGCTGTCAGTACGGAGTTTGTACTTTCTCCCTGTGTCCGCTGGGTTTTACCTGGGTGCTCCGGATTCCTCCCACACTCCAAAGATGTGCAGGTTTGTAGGTTAAATGGCTTTAACATATAACATATATATATATATAACATATAACATATAACAATTACAGCACGGAAACAGGCCATCTCGACCCTTCTAGTCCGTGCCGAACACATAATCTCCACTAGTCCCATATACCTGCGCTCAGACCATAACCCTCCATTCCCTTCCCATCCATATAACTATCCAATTTATTTTTAAATGATAAAAACGAACCTGCCTCCACCACCTTCACTGGAATCTCATTCCACACAGCTACCACTCTCTGAGTAAAGAGAGGCTTGGATAGAACATTGTAAATTGTTCCTAGTGCGTGTGGGATGCTGCCAGTGTAAGGCCGTCAGTGGATATTTTTCAGTCTGAGATAGATAGATTCTTGATTAGTATGGGTGTCAGTTGGTTAATTGGCTTGGTATAAATGTTAAAATCGTCCCTAGTGCGTGTCGGATAGTGTTAACGTGCCAGTAGGCGCGGACTCGGTGGGCCCAAGGGCCTGTGTCCGTGCTGTATCTCGAAACTAAAAGCACAACCAATGCTCCAGTGACTTATGAACTTTCCATAAAAACCTTCCACGTTCACTGGAAAGATAAACAAACATCAGTGATTACTGAAGGTACACAAAATTGCTGGAGAAACTCAGCGGGTGCAGCAGCATCTATGGAGCAAAGGAAATAGGCGACGTTTCGGGCCGAAACCCTTCTTCAGACTGATGGGGGGTGGGGGGGGAGAAGGAAGGAAAAGGGGAGGAGGAGGAGCCCGAGGGCGGGCGGATGGGAGGGTGGGAGGAGACAGCTAGAGGGTTAAGGTTAAGGGGAGGAGACAGCAAGGGCTAGCAAAATTGATTAGTGATTAGTGATTACTCTCAGTGATTACTCCCAGTCACCATCCTGAGTAAGGGGTCCCTCGACACATTCAGTCAGTCACATTGTGCCTGAGCAGATTCCCTAAACAGAGACTATTCTCAACTCTGCCATGGCAACAGACTCGCAGGCAGACAAAGGAAAGTAGTAAAGAAAGCAAATACAATGCTAGCTTTTATTTCAAGAGGGCGTGTATACAAAAACAGGGATGCAATGCTGAGGCTCTATAAGGCGCTGGTCAGGCCTCAATGGCAGTATTGTGAGTATTGCGCCATATCTGAGGAAGGTTGTGCTACATCCAGAGAGGGTCCAGAGGAGGTTTACAGGAATGATCCCAGGAATGATTGGGTTAACATATGATGAGCGTTTGTCGGCACTGGGCCTGTACTCACTGGAGTTTAGAAGAATGAGGAGGGGGACCTCATTGAAACATACAGAATAGTGAAAGGTTTGGATAGAGCGGATGGGGAGAGGGACTATTTCTTTAGTCAGAGGGTGGTGAATCTGTGGAATTCTTTGCCACAGAAGACGGCGGAGGCCGTCAGTGGATATTTTAAAGTCTGAGATAGATAGATTCTTGATTAGTATGGGTGTCAGAGGTTATGATCATATGACCTGCGACCCTAAAAGCTTCACGGTTGTGAGAAGATTCAACACCTTCAAGTGGAACATTAACTGTGTTTCCATCCACAGATGCTGACTGACCTCCAGCATTTCATTTCAAATTTTCCAACATCTGCGGTTTATTTTTGATTTTCTACGCAGCACCCTCTGACAGCTTGGAGCAATCGGCTCATTAAGGGCCTGTCCCACTTGGTCGTTATTTGCGCCTAATTTACACGTCATATGTAAAATAGGTCGACGCGACATTGCGCACAAATCACGCGTCATCATGCCGTCTGGTGCGCGTGACGTCATTAGAATACCCTGTGGCACGTGGCGAAGCATTGTTACGCACGGTGACGTAACCATGCGTCACTACGCAATACACGTGAGATGTCGGGACGCCAGCGTGCGACGCCAATGCGTTAGCATGCGAACGCGATACGGCATGCAGGTGGCGCGCGAGGGTTTCGTGCAGCACGAAATCCTGGTGCACCGCGCGATAACGCGCGCAACTCTACACTCTTCCACGCCTCTCCATACGCCCGTCCCGCGCTACCCGTGCGCCACAACGGGACAACCACATTTTTGGAGGTCGCGTAAATGGCGCACAAATGACGGCCAAGTGGGACAGGCCCTTTAGTTCGACATTCAAATTCATTTGTGGCGTGGCACGGTAGCGCAGCAGTAAAGTTGCAGCTTTACAGCACCAGAGACTCTGGTTCGATCCTGACTACGGTTGTTTTCTGTACGGAGTTTGTACGTTCTCCCTGAAACTCCATGGTTTCCTCCGGGTGCTCCGGTTTCCTCCCATACTCCAAATACGCGCAGGCTTGTAGGTTAATTGACCGGTATAATTGCATAAAGTCCCTAGTGTGTGTCGGAAAGTGCAAGTGTGCAGGGATCGCTGGTCGGGACGGAATCGGGACTGTTTCCACGCTGTATCTCTAAACTAAACTAAAGGTGCTGCCTGACCTGATGAGTTACTCCAGCATTCTATAACCTCTTTACAATCTGAAGAAGGGTCTCGACCCGAAACGTCACCCATTCCTTCCCTCCAGAGATACTGCCTATCCCGCTGAGTTACTCCGGCTTTTTGTGTCTACCTAAACTAAAGTAAACTAAAATACCTGCCCCACTGTACGAGCTCATTCCAAGAGTTTCCCGAGTTTGCCCTGATTCGAACTTGGAGATTTACGGTAATGGCCACTCGTCGGTACTCGAGGCTCTCATGCACATTTTTCAACATGTTGAAAAATCTTCACGAGTCTTCCCGTGCTTACCTGCCGTTAGCGAGTCTTCACGGGCACCTGCCGTTAGCGTTACGAGCCGCTCAGAGACGTCCCCGAGCTCCGACGTACCCGCTACGATCATTCTCCGTGCTGACCACGAGTTTGGGAGAGCTCTTGGAATGAACTCGTACCGTGGGACAGGGCTTTAAAGCATTTCTTGAGGTCCTCTGAGGGAGCGCTGTACAGTATGTATGTATTGTTAGATCTATGTACCACTGTTTGTAGAACGTTAGTACCTGCACTGATTTGGTCAACGAGAGTTGTTTTTAAATGTGCTATAGAAATAAAAGTGACTTGACTTGACTAAACATTTCAATATCCTAATCTTCAAATCAATCATGTATGCACTTCCAAGATCAACGCAGTACGAGTTGTGATTGTGTAAACACGCATCATAACTCAACCCTTTCCAGCAAATATACAGTTCCCATGGTTAATACATCATTGTTATGTTGTGGTGACCAGAGCCGCAGAGAGATCTCCAGGTGTGGTCTCCGTATTCAGTATTCAGTATTTACTTTAATGGCATTTTAACTGAGTACTTACATACACAGATGAAACGAAAAAATTGTTTCTCAATCAGTTCCCGTCAGTGCAATTAATAAAAACAGGATAAATACATATAGCTTTAAAAATTAAAATTACCATTTCTAAAAATTGAAATAAACATAGAAACATAGAAATTAGGTGCAGGAGTAGGCCATTCGGCCCTTCGAGCCTGCACCGCCATTCGATATGATCATGGCTGACAAAACAGACATTCAGACCGAACAGTGGCTTTACTTTGACAGGTGCCTAGCTGTCAAAGTATTGGCGAGGTTAGATGTGTTGGTGTATGATATTTGGGGAGGGGACACAGTCCGTTAACCAGTCTTATTGCCTGTGGGAAGAAGCTGTGTAGCATCCTGCTGGTTTTGCAGCTGATGCTCCTGTACCTCTTCCCAGATGGCAGAATGGAGAAGATGTGGTGTGATGGATGATAGGGGTCCTTGATAATGGAGATGGCTCTGCTGATGCTCCGCTTCTGATAGATCTCCAACAGTAAAGGGAGTGGGGCACTAATGATCCTACTGGCTGCCTTCACTATCCTGTTAAGTTGTTTTTGCTCATAAGCCTTGCAGCTCCCAAACCAGGAAGTGATGCCGTAGGTCAATATACTCTCGATGGTGCCCCTGCAGAAGGTCCTTAGATGAACAGTAGGGAGACCTGCTTTCCTTAGTCTCCAGAGAGGGTGGAGCCGCTGCTGAGCTCTTTTTATCACTGCTGTGGTGTTGGTCGTAGAGGTCAGGTCATCCGCCAGGTGAAGTCCCAAGAACTTCACGCTGCTGACCATCTCCACAGCAGCTCCATCAATATGCAGCGGAGTGTGATGGTGCTTTCCAGCCCTCCTGAAATCGATCACCATTTCCTTATGGGGCTTTCTCACGGGGCGACTTGACGCAAGATGTAACCAGAGTGAAGTGGTCGTGGTCTAGCACGATATCACACGATATAACGGGGGGGTAGATAAAGAGTTCCCACGTCGGTACTCGGCATTTCTGTTATTTGTGCGAGTGACTTGTCCGTCTCCCGAGCTTTCCCGTTAAATCTTGAATGAACACTGTGAAGTGTTGTTAAATCATCACGTGGCACAAATGATGTAACTTTTTTGTCACACACTATAAATACTAGGTACATGGAGAAGTGGTGCAACCGATGCGGAAATGGTCCCACTGCAGCGTTTCAAAAGTAACTTGGGCACATACAGTGGGAAGGAGCAAAGAGGCCATCTCTGCGCTTACTACAATTCACAATTGGGGAGTGTGCCGTGGCAGGACAGCTCTATTGATGGGTAGCCGACCACAGGAACACTACTGCATGTTAGCAGGCATGCATAAAAAATAAGCTAATAATAATGTCCCGTTGTAATCCTGCTTACTTCTCTTTGTTTCACTTTAAAGTGTTGTCCTCTGAAAAGTGCTTCCTATAAGATGGTCGTCCGCAAAACCTGCCATTTAGCACATTGCATTGTCCCTTTTATTGCCTGAGTTTAGGCTTGTTGCGGAGGTTAATGAATAGAATCTGTTTTAAAAAATCTAGCGTGCCTCATTTGTTGATTTTCATGTTTGCGAAGCCTTTTTTTAGACAAATGTTGTTTGGTGGGATGCACCTTCTCTCAATATGTGCAAGAAGTCGTCTTTTTATATTGTCAAATAGGAATAAAGACTTTGTCTCACATTGACTGTGATAATTGTCTTATTTTATTATCTACTGAGAGGTGAAACTTTCAAACGTTTAAATAGCTCAGCAATTGAGGAACCTGAACACTCAAAAATGAAAAAGAATGAAAATGTGATTATATCACCTCCCTTCAACTATTTTGTGTTTCAGCATGAGAGGGATTTCTAAGAATAAACCTAGCAATTATAGACCTGTTAGTTTGACTTCAGTGGTGGGCAAATTAATGGAAAATATACTTAGAGATAATATATATAAGCATCTGGATAAACAGGGTCTGATTAGGAACAGTCAACATGGATTTGTGCCTGGAAGGTCATGTTTGACTAATCTTCTTGAATTTTTTGAAGAGGTTACTAGGGAAATTGACGAGGGTAAAGCAGTGGATGTTGTCTATATGGACTTTAGTAAGGCCTTTGACAAGGTTCCTCATGGAAGGTTGGTTAAGAAGGTTCAACTGTTGGGTATAAATGCAGGAATAGCAAGATGGATTCAACAGTGGCTGAATGGGAGAAGCCAGAGGGTAATGGTGGATGGCTGTTTATCGGGTTGGAGGCAGGTGACTAGTGAGGTGCCTCAGGGATCTGTGTTGGGTCCTTTGTTGTTTGTCATGTACATCAATGATCTGGATGAAGGTGTGGTAAATTGGATTAGTAAGTATGCAGATGATACCAAGATAGGGGGTGTTGTGGATAATGAAGAGGATTTCCAAAGTCTACAGAGTGATTTAGGCCATTTGGAAAAATGGGCTGAAAGATGGCAGATGGAGTTTAATGCTGATAAATGTGAGGTGCTACACCTTGGCAGGACAAATCAAAATAGGACGTACATGGTAAATGGTAGGGAATTGAAGAATACAGTTGAACAGAGGGATCTGGGAATAACCGTGCATAGTTCCTTGAAGGTGGAATCTCATATAGATAGGGTGGTAAAGAAAGCTTTTGGTATGCTAGCCTTTATAAATCAGAGCATTGAGTATAGAAGCTGGGATGTAATGTTAAAATTGTACAAGGCATTGGTGAGACCAAATCTGGAGTATGGTGTACAATTTTGGTCGCCCAATTATAGGAAGGATGTCAACAAAATAGAGAGAGTACAGAGGAGATTTACTAGAATGTTGCCTGGGTTTCAACAACTAAGTTACAGAGATAGGTTGAATAAGTTAGGTCTTTATTCTCTGGAGCGCAGAAGGTTAAGGGGGGACTTGATAGAGGTCTTTAAAATGATGAGAGGGATAGACAGAGTTGATGTGGACAAGCTTTTCCCTTTGAGAATAGGGAAGATTCAAACAAGAGGACATGGCTTCAGAATTAAGGGACAGAAGTTTAGGGGTAACATGAGGGGGAACTTCTTTACTCAGAGAGTGGTAGCGGTGTGGAATGAGCTTCCAGTGGAAGTGGTGGAGGCAGATTCATTGGTATCATTTAAAAATAAATTGGATAGGCATATGGATGAGAAGGGAATGGAGGGTTATGGTATGAGTGCAGGCAGGTGGGACTAAGGGAAAAAAATTTGCGTCGGCACGGACTTGTAGGGCCGAGATGGCCTGTTTCCGTGCTGTAATTGTTATACGGTTATATGGTTATATGGATTATAACATTAGAGACATTCATCTTGTAGTGATGTGTTAATGAAGAATTGCAGACATCAATCTGATAGTAAAAAATATATTTATTTAACAATGAGGTAAACAAGCACTGACAATCAAACTGCTGAGTTAAAAGCTTTATCACACTTCAGGCGTTCGCAGGAGTTCCCACGGTAAACGCAAGAGTTATTATGGATATCGCACTGGCCACTACGTCCATATAATGTTGCAATGTTCAACCACAAGTGTACAAGTCACTCTTGGAGAAATTCAAGCTTGCTTGAATTTTCTCCCGAGTCAACAAGTTACACGAGTACCTGCCGTTAGCGCCACGGTGGTCCACGAATGCCGTACGGTTATCGTACGAGGTTCCCACAATGTTCAACTCTGGTTACCTCTTGCGTCAAGTCGCCCCGTGAGAAAGCCTCTTTAGTCTTTTCCACATTGAGGGTGAGATTGTGAGATCTGCACCATCCTGTGAGCAGCTCCACCTCCATCCTGTACGTCATTGTTGTCACTGGTGAGACCCACCACTGTTGTGTCATCAGCGAACCTATTGATATAATTATTGCTGAGTCTGGCAGTACAGTCATGAGTAAGCAGACTGAACAGCAGGGGGCTTAGGACACAGCCTTGGGGTGAGCCAGTGCTCGCAGCGATGGTTCTTGATGTCCGACTGCCCACCCTGACTGCTGCCGCTGTGTCAAAAGGTTAAAGACCCAGTTGCAAGTGCCAGTGTCCACCTTCAACAGCTTCAGCTTCTCCACCAGCTGCTGTGGGATAATTGTATTAAAAGCGGAGCTGAAGTCTATGAAGAGGATCCTGGCATAGGTATTCTTCCGGTCGAGATGTGATAGTGCGAGGTTGAGTGTTGTAGAGACTGCGTCCTCTGTGGACCAGTTGGCTCTGTAAGCGAACTGCAGTGGGTCCAGGTTGGCAGGGAGACCGTTTTTGATGTGCTGCATGACCAGCCGCTCAAAACACTTCATTAGTATGGGTGTGAGAGCCACTGGACGAAAGTCATTGAGACAGGCTGGGTTGGGTTTCTTCGGGACGGGGACGATGGTGGCACTTTTGAGACAGTTGGGCACTACTGCCTGGCTGAGTGAGATGTTAAAAATGTCTGTAAAGACATCTTTTAGTTGCTCAGCACAGTCCCTTAAAACGCGTCCAGGGATGTTATCCGGCCCTGCAGCTTTGCGTGGATTGACGCTGGCAAAGGCCTTTTTAACTCCGGCTGTGGACAGCCTGAATGACTGGTCACTGGGTGATTGCAGGAGTGCTTGTATCTGGGCGGTACTTTTAGCCTCAAAACGTGCGTAAAACCCGTTCAGTTCATCTGGTGGAGAGGGGTCTGACCATGGTGCTGTGCAACTGTGATCCCACACATCGACTCACTACAGGCCAGCATTCATTTCTGAAAGAATCATTCTGGACTAATAAGATTAAATTAATAGGGTGCTGCAACAAAACAGTGCAAGAGTACGGGATGGATATCAATAGACAATAGGTGCAGGAGTAGGCCATTCGGCCCTTCGAGCCAGCACCGCCATTCAATGTGATCATGGCTGATCATCCCCGATTAGTACTCCGTTCCTGCCTTCTCCCCATATCCCCTGACTCCGCTATCTGCAAGAACCCTATCTAGCTCTCTCTTGAAAGTATCCAGAGAACCGGCCTCCACCACCTTCTGAGGCAGAGAATTCCACAGACTCGCAACTCTCTGTGTGAAAAAGTGTTTCCTCATCTCCGTTCTAAATGGCTTACCCCTTATTCTTAAACTGAGACCCCTGGTTCTGGACTCCCCCAACATCGGGAACATGTTTCCTGCCTCTAGTTTGTCCAGTTAATAATCTTATATGTTTCAATAAGATAACCTCTCATCCTTCTAAACTCCAGAGTATACAAGCCTAGCCGCTCCATTTTCTCAGCATACGACAATCCCACCATCCTGGGAATTAACCTTGTGAACATACGCTGCACTCCTTCATATCAATCATATTTGCATGTTAGGTCGTAAAGATGAACTAATGAAGGTGGACAAAATATATATTTTTTACAGAAGATGAACGCAAAGTGCTGGAGTAACTCAGCGGGGCAGGCAGCATCTCTGGAGAAAAGTGATGGGTGACGTTTTGGATCGAGACCCTCGCAATACAGGTCCAGAGATTAATTAGAGTTTGTTTAGTTGTTCATATGTTCTTGGAGCAGAATTAGGCCATTTGGCCCGTCAAGTCTCCTCCGCCATTTCATCATGGCTGATCTGTCTTTTCATCTCAACCCCATTCTCCTGCTTTCTCCCCGTAACCCCTGACAACCATACTAATCAAGAATCTGTCAATTTCCGCCTTCAATATATCCACTGGCTTGGCCTCCACAGCCTTCAGTGGCAAAGAATTCCACAGATTCACCACCCTCTGACTAAAAAAAATTCCACTTCATCTCCATTCTAAAAGGTACGTCCTTTCATTCTGAGGCCGTGACCTCCAGTCCTAGACTCTCCCACCGGTGGAAACATCCTCTCCACGTCCACTCCATCCAGGCCTTGTACAAGAATATTACTTTACAGACTGGAGCACTTGAAGGCTGGGAAATGTAACTGGAATAAAACCAACCAGATTTGTAACCACTGTGAAATGCGGGCAGTTGGAGAGGATGCAAATAAGTTAGTCAAAATATGTCATAATTTCCTATTGAAAATTAACCATCAGTTTTTGAAATTGCACGATTGTTATATTTTCTCTGAGTCTTAATCTTTTGCTTACTTTATGAAAACTGTAAGGTCCAGGTTCAGGAACAGCTTCTCCCCTACAGCCATCAGCTATTTTACTTCGGAGTCACATGAGTGACTTCGTGAAGAACCCCGCCACGACGCATGTGTGTCATATCGCTTCACGCTTGCGAAACGACAGGCGGGGTGGAGCGTTCCCCCGCAGCGGTAAGTTTGAAACCGCGACCTGCAGGTAAGTGATTTACTCTGTGGTAGTTTTTGGCCCCTCGCTGTTTTACACATGGGGGGGGGGGGAGACACAAAAACAAACAAGGTCGTGGACTCAGAGGAATCCGACTTTGAACAACCGCGGGCGGCCAGCGACCGAGAGCGCAGGAGCAGTGTGTGGAGCATTTGCTCCAATGTGACAGACTCCGGGAGATGTAGTCAGGTCACTGTGGGCCCTATGATAAACCCACAGCAGTACCTCTTGAAGGGCTGCACAGTGCTTCTACCTCATCAGAGGGGAGCAATGCGGGTCAGTTCTGGGCTGACCTGGAAGAGGGGTCCGCAGAAGGAAAGACAAGTGTGCAAGGGGTGCAGGAACAAGAGAACCTACTGGACTAATAAAATGGACTCCAACAAACACTACAGCCAAAGACAGCACCCCTACGCACCCACCAGCAGAACTGGTGAAAGCTCGAAGGCCCGGTATTCAAAACATAAGTCTTTTGTAGGCCGTGGCCCAGGCCGGCCTTCTTTGAAGATGCGGGGACCTCCAACGCCAACCAAACCGAAAATCCAGACACCAGCGCAACAACAGCAGCGAAGAACCTACAAAAAGAAGTAAATCTGCCACTGGTAACTATGGAGGTAGGTGGGTCTGGTTCCCTACAAAATACAGGGAGCATGGAGGTTGGGGGGAGATTACACTCTTTTCTGAATGCATGGAGCATGTTTACAACCGATACTTACATCTTAAGCAGTATCCAGGGATATACAATAGAGTTTATACACAAGTACAGCCCTCCAGTTCAACATATACCAAACCGAATGTTCGTGCCTTCTGATAAAGAAAAATCAAAAGCGCAAGCTGAACTGGAGCGGCTTTACGTAAAAGGTGTAATTGAGAAAACTCAACACGAACCATTAGAATTCATGTCCAATATATTTACCAAAAACAAAAAAGATGGTGGTTGTCGCATCACCATAGATCTGACAAAATGGAAACCTTTGTTACTGCTAAACAATTAATTTCCAAAGGTTACTTCATGGCCAACATCGATTTAAAAGATGCTTACTATTCAGTGCCTATACGAGGTGACCACAGATGTTGCTTAAAATTCAACTAGATGGGCAACTCTGGCAGTATAAAGCACTGCGAAATGGGTCATCAGCCCCAGGCTGTTCACAAAAATTTTGAAACCAGCCCTAGCGTTTCTACGGAAACGTAAACACATGGTCATGGCATATTTAGATGATACTAGACCAAGTGCAGACCCGTTGGGTCCCCAACAGCGTTTGCCCCAACAGCGTTTGCGGGGGGGGGGGGGGGGGGGGGGGGGGGGGGGAGGGGAGTAGGGGCTGCGGCATCACACTCAAATTAACCACCCCACAAACTCACGGGGGGGGGGGGGGGGTGGGTGGGTGAGAAGAGGGGAGGGGGGGAGAGGAGGAGGAGGAAACATGACAGATTTGGGAGGGAAAGGAGAGCGGGGGTAGGGGGTGAGAGAGGGGGATGGGGAGAGAGATGTGGGGGAGGGAGGGAGGGGGGGGAGGGAGGGGAGGATGGGGAGAGGGGTGGAGGGAGAGACGGGAAAGAATTGGGAGGGAGCGGGAGGAGGAGAGGGGTAGGGGGAAGGGGGCGGGTGGAGAGAGGGAAGGGGGTGGGGTAGAGAGGGAAGGGGGGTGAGGGAGAGAGAGAGGGAGAGGGGTGAGGAGAGGGAGAGGGGTGAGGAGTGGGAGAGGGATGAGGAGAGGGAAACATAGAAATTAAGTGCAGGAGTAGGCCATTCGGCCCTTCGAGCCTATACCACCATTCAATATGATCATGGATGATCATCCAACTCAGTATCCTGTACCTGCCTTCTCTCCATACCCCCTGATCCCTTTAGCCACAAGGGCCACATCTAACTCACTCTTAAATATAGCCAATGAACTGGCCTCAACTACCTTCTGTGGCAGAGAATTCCAGAGATTCACCACTCTCTGTGTGAAAAAATGTTTTTCTCATCTCGGTCATAAAGGATTTCCCCCTTATCCTTAAACTGTGACCCCCTGTTCTGGACTTCCCCAACATCTGGAACAATCTTCCTGCATCTAGCCTGTCCAACCCCTTAAGAATTTTGTAATTTTCTATAAGATCCCCCCTCAATCTTCTAAAATCTAGCGAGTACAAGCCAAGTCTATCCAGTCTTTCTTCATTTGAAAGTCCTGACATCCCAGGAATCAGTCTGGTGAACCTTCTCTGTACTCCCTCTATGGTCTGTTTCCCCAACGGCGTTTGCCGGGGGGGGTGAGAAGAGGGGAGGGAGGAGGAGGAAACGGGATAGATTTGGGAGGGAAAGGAGAGCGGGGTAGGGGGTGAGGGATGGGGAGAGAGCTTTGGGGGGGGGGGGGGGGATGGGGAGAGGGGTGGGGGGGGGAAAGAGGGGAAAGAGTGGGGAGGGAGGAGGAGGAGGGGTAGCGGGAGTGATGGAAGAGGGACAGAGGGATAGGGGAAGGGTGTGGGGGAGAGAAGGTAGGGGGTGGGGTAGAGAGGGAAGGGGGTGGGGGAGAGAGGGATGGGAGAGGGGTGAGGAGTGGGGGAGGAGAGAGTGGGAGAGAAGTGGAAGAGTGGGGAGGAGGGAGGGGAGGGAGGGGGTAGGGAGGGGTAGAGGGGTAGCGGGGGTGGTAGAAGAGGGACAGAGGGGTAGGGGGAAGGGGGTGGTGGTAGAGAGGGAAGGGGGTGGTGGTAGAGAGGGAAGGGGGGTGGGGGGAGAGAGATGGGTGGCAGAGGGAGAGGGGTGAGGAGAGGGACACATAGAAACATAGAAATTAAGTGCAGTAGTAGGCCATTCGGCCCTTCGCGCCTGCACCATTCTCCATTCAATATGATCACGGCTGATAGAAACATAGAAACATAGAAATTAGGTGCAGGAGTAGGCCATTCGGCCCTTCGAGCCTGAACCGCCATTCAATATGATCATGGCTGATCATCCAACTCAGTATCCCGTACCTGCCTTCTCTCCATACCCCCTGATCCCTTTAGCCACAAGGGCCACATCTAACTCCCTCTTAAATATAGCCAATGAACTGGCCTCAACTACCTTCTGTGGCAGAGAGTTCCAGAGACTCACCACTATCTGTGTGAAAAATGTTTCCCTCATCTCAGTACTAAAGGATTTCACCTTTATCCTTAAACTGTGTCCCGCGTGTCCTGGACTTCCCCAACATCTGGAACAATCTTCCTGCATCAGACAAATGCAATTCAGGACTTTTCACTTCACAAGCAAATCAGAAATGACAGTTAGTGAAGAATTTGAATAATCGCTGAGCGTTCTCTATGGCAACAATGTATTTGAACATTGGGCATTGTGACATCACACGATGGAACGTTCACCATGGGCTGGGCTCCTGCAAAGGCATATGTAAATGAATCCATTCCGATTGGCCATCTGTGAGCATCGGGCATTGTGACATCACACGATGGAACGTTCACAGGGAGCTGCTTGTGTGGATGAGAATCCAGTTTCTTTTTGAAATATCGAGGTGGTGGGGGGGGGGGGGGGGGGGGGTAGGATTTGATTAAAAAAGCGTACTCAAACACGACGAAATGTAACGAGGAGCGGATACTTAGAAAGAAAAGCGAAATCTCTACTGAAATGGAAAAGACGTCGGCGATTCTGCGTCCGGTTTCGGAGTTGCGGAGCGTCAAAGGAAGAAACGCGGCGGACGCCGTACGGCGGCAGGCGGACTGATTTGAGTTTTATATATATAAAGATACTCATTGTGGGCAAAACTTTGGAATTGGCCAAACAAACTGTAACAGCCACAAACACAGTTATTTGAAAAACTGGGATTTATTATCCATCCAGTTAAATCTAAACTAACGCCTTCCACTACTATGGACGATTTGGGGTTTCACCGTTGACTCAGTTCACATGTCGGTGACTCTGCCTAAGGGAAAGGCTAGAGATTTAATAGAGGCTTGCATAACCTCATTGACATCAGCAAACCATCCATCAGATTGGTAGCAAAAGTAATTGGCAAATGGTGGCTGCCTTTCCAGCCACACAATTTAGACCTCTACATTACCAAAACTTACAGAGAGCAAAAATACAAGCACTCTTAATTAATGCAGGTCACTTTGACAGACCTATGAAACCACCAATCAAGCTAAAATGGAATAAAATGGTGGATAGATAACATCTGGCTTTGTTCCAATCCAATCATTGTCAGTAAATTTTCCATGGTACTACAAACTGATGCCAGTGCACTTGGGTGGGGAGCAACCAATACCATCACCAGCTGTGGAGGTAGATGGACTGCTCAGGAGGCATCATTATTACTCACACTGGGCATAAACTACCTGGAAATGTTGGGTGAATTCCATGGCCTAAAGTCATATTGTACTGGGTCATATCGCCAGCATGTTAGACTACAGACAGACAATACCACCGTGGTAGCATACATTAACCACATGGGGGTGGAAACAAATCGACATCATGTGACAATCTGGCTAATACAATTTGGCTATGGTGTATCCAGAGAGATGTTTGGATATCAGCCACTTACCTACCAGGAAGACTAAATTAGTGGCAGACACCAGGTCACGCAAATTTAATGAAAACACCGAATGGATGTTGAATAAAAAAGTATTTGCTGATATTACAGCAAAATATGGAACACCAGATATCGATCTATTCGCATCCAGACTTAACCACCAGTTATCAAATTATGTTTCATGGGAACCAGACCCTGGGGCAGCGGCGACAGATGCATTTTCGCTGCATTGGGGGGGAAATTGTTTATTTACGCATTCCCTCCTTCCTGCCTCATCAGTCAGGTATTAAGGAAAATACAACAAGACTCTGCGTCTGGTATTGGTAGTACCCGATTGGCCTACTCAACCATGGTTCCCAGTGGTATTAAACATGGTATTAGAACCATGTATCACCATCCCACATAGACCAGATTTATTGCTACATCCCGTAACAAGGGATAGCCACCCATGCCATAAACATTTGAACATTAATTTGTAGAGTTTTAAAAAACACCTCTACTACAACTGGGACTGACGGACCGAACAGTGAACATGATCTCGGCGGCCCAAAGACAGTCAACCAAAAAACAGTATCTGGTCTATATCAGGAAGTGGGAGATGCACTGCCATAAAAACAACATCACCTACAGAGACATGAACATCCCGTCTATTCTGGAATATCTGGCAGGCCTCCACTATGATGAGGGGCTCAGTTACAGTGCCATCAACTGCGCCAGAAGTGCCCTATCAACTTACCTACGGCAGGGGACAGAGCGTTACTCTGTTGGGACTCACCCACTGGTAACAAAACTTATGAGGGGAATTTTAATACTAATCCCCCAAGAACCAGGTACTCCCAAATATGGGATGTAAGTATTATCCTGAAAATGCTCAGGAATTGGTCTCCAGCAACAGCCCTGTCCCTTCACAGACTGACATTAAAATCAGTCATGCTAATGGCATTGGTCACGACACAGAGGGTACGGTCACTGCATAAACTAAGACTGGACAACATGACTTCCTCAACAGAAAATATTACGTTTCATATCTATGAGTTAGTAAGCAGAACAGACAGGGATCAGCAGGCCTCAATATACAATTTAGGTCATACCGAAACAGATGACCGTCTGTGTATAATAAGACATCTGTCGTTATACATGGAGAAAACAAAAATCCTAAGGGGCAATGAGAAGGCACTTTTTGGTTAGCCACAAGCAACCACACAAAAGAGTGACGGTCCAGACCATCTCAAGATGGCTGAAACAGGTGCTAACACAGGCTGGGGTGGATACTAATATTTTTAACTCTCATTCCACCAGGGCTGCAGCTACATCGGCAGCGATACAGTTGGATGTACCAATGGACCAAATCCTCAAGGCAGCAGGATGGTCTGGGGGGAAAAACGTTCCAATTATTTTACAATAAACCAGTAATGAAACCTGGAACGCTTGCAGAAACAAATTTAAGTTCTGTAAATTAATTTAAACCCATAAAAAGGGGTTATAAATTTGTGTTAATAAATTTTATGATTTCAATGTCGAATTCATGTCCAAATTATGTTAACACAATTCCTCCTTCAGTCATCAAGGCAGATGTGATGCATGGACTCGTTTCCACGGCATGAAATCACAGAGCTTTAAAATCTTCACGTAGTCAATCACGTGACTCTGAAGTAAAATAGTAAGATTAAACGAGAACTTACCAGTTTGAAGTTTGATCTGTATTTTATGAGGAGTTACGATGAGGGATTACGTGCCCTCCGCTCCCACCCTTGATCATATACTTAACTGGTATCTCTTCTCTAATCTTACTATGTTTAGTCATTACAGTTATCTGTGATTTCACACCGCTGCTTTGAAGAATGACACGCATGCGTCGTGGTGGGGTTCTTCACGTATTCCCTCATCGTAACTCCTCATAAAATACAGATCAAACTTCAAACTGATAAGTTCTCGTTTAATCTTACTATTAAACACAACACGAATAAGCTCTGAGCTTTGAACTGCAAAATAATATATTATTATTGCACTATATTTGTTAATTATTGATTTTTTTCTTCCCCTGTTATGTATGATGTTTACACGTTCACATATTATGTTGTGCTGCAGCAAGTAAGAATTTCAATGTCCCATCTGGGAGTGTGGAATTCTCTGCCTCGGAGGGCGATGGAGGCCGGTTCTCTGGATGCTTTCAAGAGAGCTAGATAGGGCTCTTAAAGATAGCGGAGTCAGGGGATAAGGGGAAAAGGCAGGAACGGGGTACTGATTGGGGATGATCAGCCATGATCACAGTGAATGGTGGTGCTGGCTCGAAGGCTTACTCTTGCACCTATTGTCTATTGTCTATATGAAAAACTACATAGATGGTTCTGAGAACTCCTTGCACGTAGGTCCAGGGTTTAAATGGAGTTAGTTTAGTGGTACAAAGGCATTACTGGAGCCAACCATTTTCCTCCTCCATTTCAATGCTCTTTTCATCTATAGATGTCCGAGTGCCTTTGTTTTGCTCCATCTTTAGTTGTTTCTGGTGAATAAAAATTGTTATTCATGACGTTAAACCTATCAAGGCACATTAAGCTTAACTTAACTTGCCGAGATCATGCTCTATGGCAGGCCTCAGGGTCATAGAACCAGGATCATAGGGTATGAAGAAGGGTCTCGACCCGAAACCTCACCCATTCCTTCTCTCCAGAGACGCTGCCTGTCCCGCTGAGTTACTCCAGCATTTTGTGTCTATCTCAGGGTCACAGTCATGCAGCATGGAAACAGGCCCTTCAGCCCAACTTGCGCATGCCGAACAAGGCGCCCCATCTGCACTAGCCCCCAACCATGGTAAAAGTGTTGTTTTGGCAACAAAAGCTTTTCACCTTTGAGGGGAAACTTGGTGGGTGTATGGAACAGGCTGCCAATGAAGGTAGTTGAGGCTGGGACTATCTCAATGTTTAGGAAACAGTTAGACAGGTACATGGAGGAATATGGACCAAACGCAGGAAGGTAGGACAGGTGTAGCTGGGACATGTTGGCTGGTGTGGGCAAGTAGGGCCGAAGGGCCTGTTTCCACACTGTATCACTCGAAGCATTGGTGACACTGTACCTTGGTACACGTGACAATAAATTCAACTGAAACTATCGATCCCTTCTAAATCCCTCACAATTTTATAAACCTCCACAAGGTCACTCATCAGCCTCCATCCTACCAAGGAAAATAGCACCACCCCATCAAATTTCTCCCTATAACTCAAACCCACCAATCTAGACACCATTCCTAATTTTTGTGTGCACCCATGTTAGCTGTTCAGGTGGAATTCATTGCCACAGAAAGTTTAGTATAGTTTAGTTTAGTTTAGAGATACAGCGCGGAAACAGGCCCTTCAGCCCACCGGGTCCGCGCCGACCAGCGATCCCCGCACATTAACACCCACTAGGGACAATTTTGACATTTTCCAAGCCAATTAACCTACAAACCTGTACGTCTTTGGAGTGTGGGAGGAAATTGAAGATCTTGGAGAAAACCCACGCAGGTCACGGGGAGAACGTACAAACTTCTAACAGACGAGCACCCGTAGTCGGGATCGAACCCGGGTCTCCGGCGCTGCTTTCGCTGTAAGGCAGCAACTCTACCGCTGCGCCACCGTGACTGCTCTGGAAGCCAAGCCAATGGATATTTTTAAGGCAGAGATAGATAGATTTTTGATCAGTGCGGGTGTCAGAGGTTATATGGAGAAGTAACTGGAGACTCAGACTCAGTCTGAAGAAGGGTGCCAACCCGAAATGTCACCCCTTCCTTCCCTCCTGTCTGTCCCGCTGAGTTACTCCAGCTTTTAGTGTCCATCTTCGGTTTAAACCAGCATCTGCAGTTCCATCTTACACGCTTTATATTTTGAGATCTTTGCACTTTTGTTTCGCTTGACAGACTATATCGAATAGAGCTGCATTTAAATTCCTGAGTCTTGCAGTAAATTCTGAACAAGACCAAAGTCTACAAGGCATATGGGGGCGAGAATCAGCTCTCCATGCTGGCAGTATATTTGTGAACGTTAAGTACTCCGTTGTCATGGAGGGGCCAACTAAGAGATTATGCCCTCATTAAAAGCACAATGACCGAATCTGGGCAGAAGCCAGATCTGGATAACTTGCACTTTGAAGGGTGCTTGGTGTTTAGACAATAGACAATAGGTGCAGGAGTAGGACATTTGGCCCTTTGAGCCAGCGCCGCCATTCACTGTGATCATGGCTGATCATCCACAATCGGTACCCCGTTCCTGCCTTCTCCCCATATCCCCTGACGCCGTTATCTTTAAGAGCTCTATCTAACTCTCTCTTGAAAGTATCCAGAGAACCGGCCTCCACCGCCCTCTGAGGCAGAGAATTCCACAGACTCACAACTCTCTGAGTGACATTTTTTTTTCTCATCTCCATTCTAAATGACCAACCCCTTAAACTATGGCCCCTGGTTCTGGACTCCCCCAACATTGGGAACATGTTTCCTGCCTCTAGCGTGTCCAATCCCTTAATAATCTTATATGTTTCAATAAGAACCCCTCTTATCCTAAATTCCAGAGTATACAAGCCCAGTCGCTCCATTCTATCAACATATGAAAGTCCCGACATCCTGGGAATTAACCTTGTGAGCCTACGCTGCACTCCCTCAATAGCAAGAATGTCCTTCCTCAAATTTGGAAACCCAAACTGCACTCAATATTCCAGGTGTGGTCTTACAAGGGCCCTGTACAACTGTAGAAGGACATCTTTGCTCCTGTACTCAACTCCTCTTGTTATGAAGGCCAACATGCCATTTGCTTTCTGCACTGCCTGCTGTACCTGCATGCTTAATTTCAGTGACCCTTGAACAAGGACACCCAGATCTCGTAGTACCTCCCCTTTTATTAACCTGACACCATTCAGATAATAATCTGCCTCCTTGTTCTCAGGTGTGTGAAATCCCGAGGGGAATAGATAGGGTGAATTCACAGTCTATTTCCAAGGTTAGAGGAATCGAGCACCAGAGGACATAGGATTAAGATGAGAGGGGAAGGATTTAATAGGAATCCTATGGGCACCGTTTTTCACCACAGAGCATGGTGGGTGTATGAATGAGTTGTCAGAGGAGGCATGTACAATAACAACATTAAAAAAAGACATTTGCACAGGTGCACGGATAGGAAAAGTTTAGATAGGGGCCAAATGAGACTACCTGAAATAGTATAGTAGGCAGTGAAGAAAGCGAATGGCATGTTGGCCTTTATAACAAGAGGAGTTGAGTACAGGAGCAATTAGGTAATTCTGCAGTTGTACAGAGCCCTAGTGAGACCACATCCGGAATATTGTGTGCAGTTTTGGTCTCCAAATTTGAGGAAGGACATTCTTGCTATTGAGGGAGTGCAGCATAGGTTCCCAAGGTTAATTCCTGGGATGGCGGGACTGTCATATGTTGATAGAATGGAGAGATTGGGCTTGTATACTCTGGAATTTAGAAGGATAAGAGGGGATCTTATTGAAACATATAAGATTATTCAGGGTTTGGACACGCTAGAGGCAGGAAACATGTTCCCGATGTTGGGGGAGTCCAGAACCAGGGGCCACAGTTTAAGAATAAGGTGTAAGCCATTTAGAACGGAGATGAGGAAACACTTTTTCACCCAGAGAGTTGTGAGTCTGTGGAATTCTCTGCCTCAGAAGGTAGTGGAGGCCGATTCTCTGGATGCTTTCAAGAGAGAGTTAGATAGAGCTCTTACAGATAGCGGAGTCAGGGGATATGGAGAGAAGGCAGGAACGGGGTACTGATTGTGGATCATCAGCTATGATCACATTGAATGCTGGTGCTGGCTCGAAGGGCCAAAGGACCTACTCCTGCATCTATTTTCCATGTTTCTATAGAGTCATAGAGTCATACAATGTGGAACCAGGCCACTTTGGTCCAATTGCCCACACCGCCCAACATGTCCCATCTACACTAGTCCCACTTGCCTGCATCACAGAGTGGTGAATCTCTGGAATTCTCGGCCACAGAATGTAGTTGAGGCCAGTTCATTGGCTATATTTAAGAGGGAGTTAAGTCAAGTTTATTCGTCACATACACATACGAGATGTGCAGTGAAATGAAAAGTGGCAATGCTCGCGGACTTTGTGCAAAAAGACACACAAACAACCAACCAAACAAACTACAAACAGATTCACATATTCTTTTACATGTTAAATATTGTGGGCAGAGGTTAGATGTGGCCCTTGTGGCTAAAGGGGTCAGGGAGTATGGAGAGAAGGCAGGTACGGGATACTGAGTTGGATGATCAGCCATGATCATATTGAATGATGGTGCTGGCTACTCCTGCACCTATTTTCTATGTTTCTATGTTTCTATGTTTCTATGCCTCTAAACCTGTTCTATCCATGTATCCAAGTCTAATTGCCTCTTAAACGTTGCGATAGCCCCTGCCTCAACTACCTCCTCTGGCAACTCATTCCATACACCCACCCCACCTTCGTGTGAAAAAGTTACTCCCTCAGATTCTTATAAAATACATCCCCCCTCACCTTAAACCTTTGTCGTTTCTCGATTCCCTTACTCTGGGCAAAAGACACGGTGCTTTTATCCGATCTATTCCTCTTGTGATTTTGTACACCTCTATAAGATCACCCCCTTATGCTTCTGCGCTCCAAGGAATAGAGACCCAGCCTACTCAACCTCCCACTGTAGCTCAGGCCCTCTGGTCCTGGCAACATCCTTGTAAATCTCCTTTGCACCCTTTCCAACTTGCCAACTTCTTTCCTGTAACATGGTGCCCAGAGCAGGACGTTTTGGTTGGCGTGGACAAGCCGGCTTTCCGTGCCGTGCCGTACGGCTCCACGACTCGAGACACATCAAGCTTTCAGGACCCTTTGAAGAAAAGGGTTAAGGGCCTGTCCCACTGTACGGGGTAACTCAAGAGTTCTCCCGAGTTTTCCCCTGATTCGAACTCGGAGAATGTCCGTAGCGGGTCCGTAGGAGCTCGTGGATGTCTCGTAGCGGCTGGTACGAGTAATGGTAGGTACTCGGGAAATCCGGTAAACTCGTGACGTTTTTTCAGCACTGTGAAAAATGTCCACGAGTAAAAATATACTCGTGGTGAAAAAAATGGTTACTTTTTACTCATACGAGCCACTACGAGACATCCACGAACTCCTACGGACCGACTACGGACATTCTCCTAGTTTGAATCCGGTGGTAACTCTTGAATTACCTCGTACAGTGGGACAGGCCCTTTACTGCTAGAAATCCGTCTCTCTCATAAGGTCACAACTGACTTGCAAAGCTTTTTAAATTGCAAAACAAAGCCAAGAGGAACAATGCCCGTTCTCAAGGAAATGACTGGCTTACAACAAACTGAAATTGTTGACCCAATGACAAAGATAGCCGTTGTGCAAGCTCATGCAACCCGATAAGGGGACAAAACATTCAAAAGATGATTTGTGTTTATTGTGCATTTCAACTTGAATGTATATTTTGGCTGGGAACAAACCTGATGACTCAGCATTCCATGGCTAGCGTGAGCAACATCCTGATGTAACCTAAGCTCTCCCCCAACATCGGGAACATCCAACATTCTCTGAGATCTTCTGTTTCTTCCCACATTCCAAAAGACATGCAGGTTTACAGGTTAATTGGCTTGGTATGAATGTAAATTGTCCCGTGTGTGTAGGGCAATGTAAATGTGCAGGGATTGTTGGCCGGTGTGGACTTGTGGCCTGTTTCCATGTCTTTATCTCTAAACTAATCTAAAAGCCCTTGGCACTTTTTAAATTCTGACATGCCAATGACATTGCAAACCCTCTTTTGGCCCATCTAATTGCCTGCTCGAGTTTAGTTTTGTTTAGAGATACAGCATGGAAACAGGCCCTTCGGCCCACCGGGTCCGTGCCGACCAGCGATCCATGAACATTAACACTATCCTACACCCACTAGGGACAAATTTTTTTTTTTACATTTACCAAGCCAGTTAACCTACAAACCTTTGGAATGTGGGAGGAAACCAAAGATCTCGGAGAAAACCCATGCAGGTCACGGGGAGAACGTACAAACTCCGTACATAGAAACATAGACATTAGGTGCAGGAGGAGGCCATTCGACCCTTCGAGCCAGCACCATTCGCCATTCATTGTCATCTTGGCTAATCGTCCCCAATCAATAACCCGTGCCTGCCTTCTCCCCATATCCCTTGACTCCACTAGCTCTATCTAACTCTCTCTTAAATTCATCCAGTGATTTGGCCTCCACTGCCCTCTGTGGCAGGGAATTCCACAAATTCACAACTCCCTGGGTGAAAACATTTTTTCTCACCTCAGTCTTAAATGGCCTCCCCTTTATTCTAAGTCTGTGGCCCCTGGTTCTGGACTTGCGCAACATTGGGAACATTATACCTGTATCTAGCTTGTCCAGTCCTTTTATAATTTTATATGTTTCTATAAGAATCCCCCTCATCCTTCTAATCTCCAGTGAATACAAGCCTAGTCTTTTCAATCTTTCCTCATATGATAGTCCTGCCATCCCAGGGATCAATCTCGTGAACCTACGCTGCACTGCCTCAATCACAAGGATGTCCTTCCTCAAATTAGGAGACCAAAACTGAACGCAATACTCCAGATGTGGTCTTACCAGAGCCCTATACAACTGCAGAAGAACCTCTTTACTCCTATACTGAAATCCTCTTGTTATGAAGCCAAGCACCCGTAGTCGGGATCGAACCTAGGTCTCCAACGCTGCATTCGCTGTAAGGCAACTCTACCACTGCCCCACCATGCCACCCAATGTTCTTTCCTGCTTACTTTACATTCCTCACAATCTCTATCTGATTTAATCTTTCTGACCCTTACATCCTGTATGCTTCGCAAAGAAAGAGTCACGAATGCAACTGAAACGGAACAATGACATTCTTACTTGCAGCAGCATAACAGGTATGTAAACACAATCCTCAATAGGTAACATAATAGACAAACAAAAATGGTTAATAAAAAAAACCCAGTAATAGTTGGTAACACATTTATGCAAGAAATTACAGAGAATACTAGACTAAGTGGGACCCGTTGGGTCCCAGCATCACACAGGAGGGCTGGTCATCCAACGCAATATTCCACCTCTCCACCAATTTTAATATTGGTGGCCAGTTGAGGGGGGGGGGGGGGGGGGGGGGGCTTCTTTCTGGAGTGCTAGTATGGGTGTTGTGGGCTGAAGGGACTGGTTTCCAGAGGGCTAGTATGCAAATTGTGCGCCAAATGGATTCTTGGGCTGGCGTCTCAGTCAATCAAGCCTGTTGTGCTAGCAACTCACTCACTCACGGCTGGTGGGCTGGTAGTCGACTCATGGCTAATCCTTGAAATTCTATTTCAAGCAGGGTATAAGGCCACCAAATTCAAGTGCAGTTTCATACCATTTGAAGTAGGGTGCAAAGCCACTAAAGACAGCGAGTCGTGACCTCTCCCTCCTCCATCTTGCAGAGACTGAGCCACACCCACATTTCCGGGTTTTATAACCCCCTCCCCCTCCCCCCACCGGAAAAGGTATGGCTTTCATGGAGTGATTGACAGGAGAGAGATTCTCAACATTTTTTAAAACTAATAACTTTTATTTTTCATTGATGGGAAGAATTCTCTACACCTGCTCAGCGGAGGGGGACTGAGTAAGATGGCCAAAAAATCACAGCCGTAAGTGGTAGCGTTTTATCTAAAATCAATATACAGTGCAAACAGGAAGTAAGTGCATTTACATGAGTGCCTTTTAACTTCAAGCCAAAGCACCCAAGCCACCATTTGCATTAAGTAGTGCATTTCAACATCAAAGCTCCCAAGCCACCATTTGCAGTAAGTAGTGTCTTTCAACCATGCCACCATTTGCAGTGTGGTGTCTTTCAACTTCAAGCCAAAGCACCCAAGCCACCATTTGCATTAGGTAGTGCATTTCAACATCATGCCACCATTTGCAGTAAGTGGTGCCTTTCAACTTCAAGCCAAAGCACCCAAGCCACCATTTGCAGTAAGTGGTGTCTTTCAACTTCAAGCCACACCCAAGCCATCATTTGCAGCAAGTAGTGCCTTTCAACTTCAAAGCTCCCAAGCCACCATTTGCAGTAAGTAGTGTCTTTCAACCATGCCACCATTTGCAGTGTGGTGTCTTTCAACTTCAAAGCTCCCAAGCCACCAAGCCACCATTTGCAGTAATAGTGCCTTTCAACTTCAAACCAAAGCTCCCAAGCCACTATTTGCAGTAAGTAGTGCCTTTCAACTTCAAGCCAAATCACCCAAGCCAACATTGGCAGTAAGTAGTGCCTTTCAACTTCAAGTTGCACCCAAGCCACCATTTGCAGGAAGTAGTGCCTTTCAACTTCAAATCAAAGCACCCAAGCCACCATTTGCTGTAAGTAGTGCCTTTCAACTTCAAGTCAAAGCACCCAAGCCACCATTTGCAGTAAGTAGTGCCTTTCAACTTCAAGCCAAAGCAATCAAACCACCATTTGCAGCAATAGTGCCCTTTAACTTCAAGCCAATGCACCCAAGGGGAGAGGGGAGGGCTTTCTGGAGCGCTAGTATGAACCATTTTAGAACCAATAGACATGTTTTTGCAAGCTTTAGAACCAATAGTCATTTTTTGCAAGCTTTAGAACCAATAGACATTTTATGCAAGCTTTAGAACCAATAGACATTTTTTGCAAGCTTTAGAACCAATAGACATTTTTTGCAAGCTTTAGAACCAATAGACATTTTTTGCAAGCTTTAGAACCAATAGACATTTTTTGCAAGCTTTAGAACCAATAGACATTTTTTTTTGCAAGCTTTAGAACCAATAGACATTTTTTTGCAAGCTTTAGAACCAATAGGCATTTTTTTTTGCAAGCTTTAGAACCAATAGACATATTTTTGCAAGCTTTAGAACCAATAACCATATTTACAGCACGGAAACAGCTTTAGAACCAATAGACAAATCTTTGCAAGCTTAGAACCAATAGAGACATTATTGCAAGCTTTAGAACCAATAGACATATTTTTGCAAGCTTTAGAACCAATAGACATTTTTTGCAAGCTTTAGAACCAATAGTGACACTTTTTGCAAGCTTTAGAACCAATAGACATATTTTTTGCAAGCTTTAGAACCAATAGACATATTATTGCAAGCTTTAGAACCAATAGACATAGTTTTGCAAGCTTTAGAACCAATAGATTTTTTTTTTTTGCAAGCTTTAGAACCAAATGACACTTTTTTTTTGCAAGCTTTAGACCCAATAGACATTTTTTTTGCAAGCTTTAGAACCAATAGACATAAGCTTTTTTTTGCAAGCTTTAGAACCAATAGACATTTTTTTGCAAGCTTTAGAACCAATAGACATTTTTTTTGCAAGCTTTAGAACCAATAGACATTTTTTTGCAAGATTTAGAACCAATAGACATTTTTTTGCAAGCTTTAGAACCACTAACGGCACTTACATTTGAGTCGACATGTGTTCAGTGTTATTCACAGCTCAGAGAAACGTGACCCTCTGCCTTCCTCCATCTTGAAGAGACTGTGTGGCACACCACTTCCTGGTTTTATAGCCCCTCCCCCTGCTGCCAGCGGGGGCAGCAGAGAGAATGGGGAAATTTGTAAAAACATTAATATCTCTGTCATTTTTAATCAACGGGAATAATCCTCGGCACACATGTGGCGGAGGGGGGCTCTGAGCAAGCTGGCCAAAAATGACCGCCGTAGGTGGCGGCGTTCTCTCGGAAATCGTAGCACAGATGGCCAAAACCGGTCAAGAACAGACTTTTAGTAATATATAGAAGATAGATTGGAAGCAGCCCAGACTGTCAAACAAACCAACCTCCCTTCCATTGACTCCATCTACACCTCACGCTGCTTCGGCAAGGCCAGCAGCATAATCAAGGACTAGTCTCACCCCGGGCACTCCCTCGTCTCCCCTCTCCCAGCAGTGAAAACTCACACCTCCCGATTCAGGGACTGTTTCCCCCAGGTGTATTATGCAACTATTATCAACTAGAGAATAGTACTGAGCTACTATCTACCTCATTGGAGATCCCTGGATTGTTTTTAATTGGACAAATTGCTAGAGAAACTCAGCGGGTGCGGCAGCATCTATGGTGCGAAGGAAATAGGGAACATTTCTTCAGAAGAAGGGTTTTCGGCCCGAAACGTTGCCTATTTCCTTCGCTCCATAGATGCTGCCGCACCCGCTGAGTTTCTCCAGCACTTTTGTCTAACTTCGATTTTCCAGCATCTGCAGTTCCTTCTTGAATATTTTTAATTGGACTTCACTGGCTTTACCGCGCACTAATTGTTATTCCCTTTATAGACATTCAACATAGAAAATAGGTGCAGGAGTAGGCCATTCGGCCCTTCGAACCTGCACCGCCATTCAATACGATCATGGCTGTTCATCCAACTCAGAATCCCATCCCTGCCTTCTCTCCATACCCCCTGATCCCTTTAGCCACAAGGGCCACATCTAACTCCCTCCTGTAATTCCTCTATGGCAAGAATGTCTTTCCTCAGATTAGGAGACCAAAACTGTACGCAATACTCCAGGTGTGGTCTCACCAAAACCCTGTACAACTGCAGTAGAACCTTCCTGCTCCTATACTCGCAAGTTATCTTGCAGAAATGTAAACAAAAACCAAATGAAGAGGAAGCATATGTGCAAAAAATACTATTGGCATGGTGGCAACAAATACAAATACAAAAGAGAAGATAACATTTCATCTCTTGTCATAACATTTGCACGAATTGCAAGTCATGTACTGATTGCGATCTAGCCAACCACCATAAACTGTTTCCACACACTGACATTGAAGGGCTCTCTCTATTCCTCTGAGCGCAGGTGGATGAGGGGTGATCATATAGAGGTGGACAAAATCATGAGGGGAATAGATCAGGTAGACGCACAGAGTCTCTTGCCCGGAGTAGGTGAAATCAAGAACCAGAGGACACGTGTTTAAAGATGAGGGGGAAAAGATTTAATGTAACATTTTCGCACAAAGGGTGGTCCAGGAGTTAATCTTAAAGCTCTGTCCCACGATACAAGTTCATTCCAAGAGCTCTCCCGAGTTAAAAAACTCGTGGTAAGCATGGAGAATGAACGTACCGGGTACGTCGGAGCTCGGGGATGTCTCGTAGCGCTAACGGCCGGTACTCGGGAAGACTCGCTAATGGCAGGTAAGCACGGGAAGACTCGTGAAGATTTTTCAACATGATGAAAAATGTCAAGAATGTCTTTCCTCACATTAGGAGACCAAAACTGTATGCAATACTCCAGATGTGGTCTCACCAAGACCCTGTACAACTGCAGTAGAACCTCCCTGCTCTTATACTCAAATCCTTTTGCTATGAATGCCAACATACCATTTGCTTTCTTCACTGCCTGCTGCACATGTGTACACTGTGTACACAGGTATATCATGTGTACACTGTGAGTGGCTCAATTGTAATCATGTATTGTCTTTCCGCTGACTGGTTAGCACACCACAAAAGCTTTTCACTGTACCTCCGTACACGTGACAATAAACTCAACTAAACAAACGCCTACAGTCCTTGGTGCAACAAAGACAGTTCTTAGTTTGAAGTTTATTTGGTGTTTGTAGTGTTCAATAGACTCATGGCTGTAGGGAAGAACCTGTTCCTGAAGTTGGACGTTACAGTTTCCAAGCCTTACCGACGGTGGGAGTGAAATACGTGTGTGGCCACTGGGTTGTGTGGGTCTCTGATGATGCTACCTGTCTGCTTTTGAGCATCTAGGGCTAGAGGCCATAGTCCGGGAGTTAAAGGACGTTCTTTTAGGAACGAGATGAGGAGACATTTCTTTAGTCAAAAAGTGGTGAATCTATGGAATTATTTGCCACAGAAGGCTGTAGAGGCCAAGTGAGTGGATATTTTTAAGGCAGAGATAGATAGGTTTTTGATTAGTACGGGTGTCGGAAGTTATGGGGAGAAGGCAGGAGAATGGGGTTAGGAGGGAGAGATAGATCAGCCATGATTGAATGGCGGAGTTGATGATAGGCCGAATGGCCTAATTCTACTTCTATCACTTATGACTCCTGTAGATCCCTCCGATGGTGGGGAGGCTAGTACCCACGATGGATTGGACTTCTCTTTTTGACCAAGTTTGGAACCTCTGTGCTCATCTAGGTTCTCACCTTGCTTTCCTTATCATTCCTCCTCACTGGAACATGTCAGTCCTGAACTCTAGTCAGCTGATTGTTAAACAATTCCCACATGAATAGTGAGGACTTGCTCAACAACAACTGCTTCCAATTTACTCTTCCCAGCCTCTACCTAACAATGTGATCATCTGCTTTACCCCCAATTTAGTACTTTTCCAAACCAACTTCCCTTCCATTGACTTCATCTACACCTCACGCTGCCTCGGCAAGGCCAGCAGCATCAAGGACCAGTCTCACCCCGGCCATTCCCTCTTCTCCCCTCCCCCATCAGGCAAGAGGTACAGAAGTTTGAAAAAGCACACCTCCAGATTCGGGGGGGGGGAGGGGGGGAGAAGAGGGGGGAGATGAGCAAAATCCGATAATACATAATACTATCCGTATCTGGAAACAGCTGAAAATCAGTCTTAAATTGAGAAATACGTCTCTCCTTCTTCCTATTGCAAACAATCCCTCGTTTAAACTGTCTACTTTAGATTTGGTGTTTGTTCAATGGAGTCCCCTTCTTATACTGTGGGAGACCTCTATAAGAAGGGGACTCTCTCTTCTTTTCAAGAACTACAGGAGAAATATCACTTGAATGCCAATAATTTTTTTAGAAACCTTCAAATCCGAGATTATGTGAAAACATATACACAAGACTGTCCTCTTATGGGTCCAGATATATTAGACGATTATTTGAATAAACATGCCGATATAAGTAAGTTGATATCTTACATTTATAACACTCTTCTAAATATTGACACCCCACCCTCTGAGATTTATAGGTGAGCATTGGAGGACGAGCTGGGTTTACCCATTTCGAAAGATATATGGGAGGAAAGCCTACTATACATACATTACTGTTCTTTAAATGCCAGGCATTGCCTGATACAATTTAAAGTATTGCATAGGTTATACTACTCAAAGACCAAATTGAACAAGATGTTCCCAACTGTCTCTCCTCTCTGTGATAAATGTCACTTCCAAGAAGCCACTCTAACTCATTCTTTTGTATCCTGTATAAAAATACAAAACTTCTGGATGGGAATATTCAATATCATTTCTAAAACACTTAAAATTCAATTGGAGTCAGATTCAAAATTAATAATATTAGGAATGTCAGAGGGCTGCACTAACTTAACGATATCTCAAAGACGCTTCCTTGACAATGGTTTAATAACTGCGAAAAAACTTATACTAAAATTCTGGAAAAAGATTACAGTCCCCACAGTGAAGATGTGGATCACAGAAATGACCGAGACACTACATCTAGAAAAAATAAGGCTTGTCTTGACTGACAAACCAGATCAATTTTCCAAAATATGGTCTCCTTTCATTGAATTTCTTTAACAACATAATGGCTGAACACAAACTCAAAACCGACTCTAGGGTCGGGTGAGCGGACGTCGGGAAGGGTAGTGGGATATATCTCCGCTTAGAAACATAGAAAATAGCCTGCACCTCCAATTCAATATGATCATGGCTGATCATCCAAACCAGTATCCTGTACCTGCCTTCTCTCCATACCCTCTGATCCCTTTAGCCACAAGGGCCACATCTAACTCCCTCTTAAATATGGCCAATCAACTGGCCTCAACTACCTTCTGTGGCAGAGAGTTCCAGAGATTCATCATTCTTTGTGTGAAAAATGTTTTCTCATTTCGGTCCTAAAGGATTTCCCCTTTATCCTTAAACTGTGACCGCTTGTCCTGGACTTCCCCAACATCGGGAACAATCTTCCTGCATCTAGCCTGTCCAACTCCTTAAAAATTTTGTAAGTTTCTATAAGATCCCCCCTCAATGTTCTAAATTCTAGCGAGTACAAGCCGAGTTTATCCAGCCTTTCTTCATATGAAAGTCCTGACATCTCAGGAATCAGTCTGGTTAACCTTCTCTGTACTCCCTCTATGGCAAGAATGTATTTCCTCAGATTTGGAGACCAAAACTGTACACAATACTCCAGGTGTGGTCTCACCAAGACCCTGTACAACTGCAGTAGAACCTCCCTGCTCCTATACTCGCAAGTTATCTTGCAGAAATGTAAACAAAAACTAAATGAAGAGGAAGCATATGTGCAAAAAATATTATTGTCATGGTGGCAACAAATACAAATCCAAAAGAGATGATAACATTTAATCTCTTGTCATAACATTGGCACGAATTGCAATTCATGTACTGATTGCAGGTTACACAAAAAAGCTGAGAGAAACTCAGCGGGGTGCAGCAGCATCTATGGAGCGAAGGAAATAGGCAACGTTTCGGGCCGAAACCCTTCTTCAGACTGATCGGGGGCGGGGGGGGGCGGGGACAAGAAAGGAAAAAGGAGGAGGAGCCCGAAGGCTGGGGGATGGGGGGAGACAGCAGGGGGGCTGAGGAAGGGGAGGAGACAGCAAGGACTAACAAAATTGGGAGAATTCGATGTTCATGCCCCCGGGATGCAGACTCCCCAAACGGAATATGAGGTGCTGTTCCTCTAATTTCCGGTGCTGCTCGCTGTGGCCATGGAGGAGACCCAGGACAGAGAGGTCGGAGACGGAGTGGGAGGGGGAGTTGAAGTGCTGAGCCACCGGGAGGTCAGCTTGGTTATTGCGGACCGAGCGGAGGTGTTCGGCGAAACGATCGCCCAACCTCCAATCCAGCTAACCACCATAAACTGTTTCCACACACTGACACAGTGACAACCACAGGACTGTTTCCTCAGTCCTACGATACAAGTTCATTCCACGAGCTCTCCCGAGTTAAAAAAAAAATCAAACTCGTGGTAAGCATGGAGAATGAACGTAGCGGGTACGTCAGAGCTCGGGGACGTCTCGTAGCGCTAACGGCCGGTACTCGGGAAGACTCGCTAACGGCAGGTAAGCACGGGAAGCACGGGAAGACTCGGGAAGATTTTTCAACATGATGAAAAATGTCCACGAGAGCCCCGAGTACTGACGAGTGGCCATTATCGTAAATCTCCGAGTTCGAATCTGGGCAAACTCGGGAGAGCTCTTGGAATGAACTCGTACCGTGGGGCAGGGCTTTTAAACGTTAAGAGCTGCGTGGGTTTTCTCCGATATCATCGGTTTCCTCCGACACACCAAAGGTGTACAGGAGAAAACCAAAGATCTCAGAGAAAACCCAGGATGTCACGGGGGGAACGTACAAACTCCATACAGACAGCACCCGTAGTCAGGATCGAACCCGGGTCTCCGGCACTGCAAACGCTGTCAGGCAGCAACTCTACCGCTGCACCACCATGCCGCCCATTTTATCCTTTATCCTTCAGTCTGAATATTTGTTTTGCAAAATGTGGTGGAAATTAATATTGTTACGTTTTATAGTGACACGCAAAGGTTCTTCGGGAACGAAAAAATGCCTGGAGTTTTGTTTCCTTCGTAGATCAGTGAACAGGAAAACCTCTTAAATTTGCAAAGCAAATGACTTTCGCACACAATCCCCGTCAAGATTGGAAGTAAAATTGTACAGGAGGCAAATAAAAATAGAAGACTAAGACTAATTATGGTCCTGGACTTCCCTATAAAGCTAGCATGGTGGCACAGCGGTAGAGCTTTGGATCTCTCTTCACCAAGGAGGACAAACAATCTTTCTGATACAGTGTTTAAGAAGGAACTGCTGATGCTGGAAAATTGAAGGTACACAAAAATGCTGGAGAAACTCAGCGGGTGCAGCAGAATCTATGGAGCGAAGGAAGTAGGCAACGTTTCGGGCCAAAACCCTTCTTCAGACTGCACAGAGGGGGGGGCAGTTAGAGAGGAGGTTTTGAAACTGTCTCCAGAGTGAGGAGGTGAACTTCTTCAAAGTAGGCATACCTTGAGGAGATTACGCAGTGGAGTAGACAAAGTGTTTAAGAAGGAATTGCAGATGCTGGAAATTCGAAGGGACACAAAAATGCTGGAGAAACTATGGAGCGAAGGAAATAGGCAACGTTTCGGGCCAAAACCCTTCTTCTTAAACACTTTGTCTACTCCACTGCGAAATCTCCTCAAGGTATGCCTACTTTGGTGGCAAAAAAACAAGGGGGCAGATTATTATCTCAATGGGGTTAGGTTAGGCAAAGGGGGGGGGGGGGGGTTGCAGTGAGACCTGGGCATCCTTGTACACCGGTCACTGAAAGTTAGCATGCAGGTACAGCAGGCAGTGAAGAAAGCTAATGGAATGTTGGCCTTCATAGCATGAGGATTTCAGTATAGGAGTAAAGAGGTTCTTCTGCAGTTGTATAGGGCTCTGGTGAGACCACATCTGGAGTATTGTGTCCAGTTTTGGTCTCCTAATTTGAGGAAGAACATCCTTATGATTGAGGCAGTGTAGTATAGGTTCATGAGATTGATCCCTGGGATGGCAGGACTGTCGTATGAGGAAAGATTGAAAAGACTAGACTTGTATTCACTGGAGTTTAGAAGGATGAGGGGGGATCTTATAGAAACATATAAAATTATAAAACGACTGGACAAGCTACATGCTGGAAAAATGTTCCCAATGTTGGGCGAGTCCAGAACCAGGGGCCACAGTCTTAGAATAAACGGGAAGTCATTTAAGGCTGAGGTGAGAAAAAAAGTTTTCACCCAGAGAGTTGTGAATTTGTGGAATTCCCTGCCACAGAGGGCAGTGGAGGCCAAGTCACTGGATGGATTTAAGAGAGAGTTAGATAGAGCTCTAGGGGCTAGTGGAATCAAGGGGTATGGGGAGGAGGCAGGCACGGGTTATTGATTGGGGACGATCAGCCATGATCACAATGAATGGTGGTGCTGGCTCGAAGGGCCGAATGGCCTACTCCTGCACCTATTTTCTATGTTTCTATGTTTCCTGTGGATTGGCGGGTAGCTAATGTTATCCCTATTGTGTTCGGTTGTGCTGAAGCAAAGCAAGACTTTCATTGTCCTATCAGGGACACATGACAATAAACTCTCTTGAATCTTGAATCTTTTTAAGAAAGGCGGGAGAGAGAAAACAGGGAATTATAGACCAGTTAGACTGACATCGGTGATGGGGAAGATGCTGGAGTCAATTATAAGAGATGAAATAGCCGAACATTTGGATAGTAGTAACAGGATCGGTCCAAGTCAGCATGGATTTACGATGGGGAAATCATGCTTGACTAATCTTCTGGAATTTTTTGAAGATGTAACAAGGAAAATGGATAAGGGAGAGCCAGTGGATGTAGTGTACCTGGACTTTCAGAAAGCATTTGATAAGGTCCCACGAAGGAGATTAGTGGGCAAAATTAGGGCACATGGTAATGGGGGTAGAGTGCTGACATGGATAGAAAATTGGTTGGCAGACAGGAAACAAAGAGTAGGGATTAACGGGTCCCTTTCAGAATGGCAGGCAGTGACTAGTGGGGTACCGCAAGGCTCGGTGCTGGGACCGCAGCTATTTACAATATACATCAATGGTTTGGATGAAGGGATTCAAAGTAACATTAGCAAATTTGCAGATGACATAAAGCTGGTTGGCAGTGTGAACTGTGAGGAGGATGCTATGAGAATGCAGGGTGACTTGTACAGGTTGGGGGAGTGGGCAGATGCATGGCAGATGAAGTTTAATGTTGATAAATGTGAGGTTATCCACTTTGATAGCAAAAACAGGAAGGCAGATTACTATCTAAATGTGTTCAAGTTGGGAAAAAGGGAAGTACAATGGGATCTGGGGTTCCTTGTTCATCAGTCTATGAAAGTAAGCATGCAGGTACAGCAGGCAGTGAAGAAAGCGAATGGCATGTTGGCCTTTATAACAAGAGGAATCGAATATAGGAGCAAAGAGATCCTTCTGCAGTTGTACAGAGCCCTAATGAGACCACACCTGGAGTATTGTGTGCAGTTTTGATTCCCTAATTTGAAGAAGGACATTCTTGTTATTGAAGGAGTTCAGCATAGGTTTACAAGGTTAATTCCCGGGATGGCGGGACTGTCATATGCTGAAAGAATGGAGCAGCTGGGGCTTGTACACTCTGGAGTTTAGGATGAGAGAGGATCTCATTGAAACATATAAGATTGTTAAGGTTTTGGACAATTCAGAGGCAGGAAACATGTTCCCGATGTTGGGGGAGTCCAGAACCAGGGGCCACAGTTTAAGAATAAGGAGTAAGTCATTTGGAACAGAGATGAGGAAACACTTTTTCTCACAGAGAGTTGTGAGTTTGTGGAATTCTCTGCCTCAGAGGGCGGTGGAGGCAGGTTCTCTGGATGCTTTCAAGAGAGAGCTAGATAGGTCTCTTAAATATAGCAGAGTCAGGGGATATGGGGAGAAGGCAGAAACGGGCTACTGATTTGGGATGATCAGCCATGATCACATTGAATGGTGGTGCTGGTCGAATGGCCTACTCCTGCACCTATTGTCTATTGTCTAGTGTCACAGCACCGGAGACGCGGGTTTGACATTGGGGGCTGTCTGTGATGAGATTGTGCGTAGGTTCACAAGGTCATCAGAGCAGAATTATTCCACCAAGTCTACTCCGCCATTCAACCATGGCTGATCTATCTTTCCCTCGCAACTCCATTCTCCTGCCTTCTCCCCATAAACCAGGGGTTGGCAACCTGTGGCCCCCGGGCCAAATGTGGCCCGTAAACTATAATCATCCGGCCTGCAGGCGGATTTTATTTCCCGTAATCATCTGGCCCGCCGAGTGCTGAGCGCGCTGCGCGGCCGAGCGCTGAGCTCTGCCTGTACCGCATCCTGCGCAAAGCCACCATCACGGCCGCCGGCGCACCTTCCGTGAGCACGTTTAAGAAAGAACTGCAGATGCTGGAAAAATCGAAGGCGTACAAAAATGCTGGAGAAACTCAGCGGGTGGAGACATGCAAGGATTTTAGACTACCTTCTGTGAACACGTGATTTGATGCCTGCCATCCGGGGCGGGATCCATGTGTACACGTGATAGATGTGGTCCCGCCATCCGCTCACAGACATGCGTCCCGGCCCCTATGCAGAACAAGGTTACCGACCCTTGCCATAAACCTTGACATCCTTAGTAATCAAGGATCTGCCAATTTGCACCTTAAAAATACCCAATGACTTGACCTCCACAGCCATCTGTTGCAATGAATTCCACAGGTTCATTACCATTCAACCCCATCTCTTTTCTGAAGATACATCCTTTTATTTTGAGGCTGTGCCCTCTGGTCCTAGACTCTCCCAGTAGTGGAAACATCCTCCATTGGACTATGACCACTCTGGGTGCTCTGGTTTCCTCCCACATCCCAAATTGTGCAGGTTTGTAGGTTAATTGGCCCTCTTTAAATTGCCCCTGTGTACAGGGAATGGATGTGAATGTGGGATATCATAGAACCAGTGTAAGCAGGTCATCAACATGGACTTGATGGGCGAAAGGGGCAGTTTCCATGCTGTATCTCGAAGCCAGACTGAAGTGGTGCAACTGAGATCTTGCCACTGAGCTGACCCAATGGAGTGAAAACAATTGAGGGGAAAAAGCAACTCTGCCTACAATTTGGCACGGTGGTGCAGCGGTAGAGTTGCTGCCGTGCAGCGCCAGAGACCCGTGTTCGATCTTGACTCTGGGTGCTGTCTGTACAGAGTTTGTACATTCTCCCTGCCCTCTGCATGGGATTCTCTCTGGCTGCTCCGGTTTCCTCCCACACTCCAAAGATATGCAGGTTTGTTGGTTAATTGGCTTCTGTAAATTGTCCCGAGTGTGTAGGATAGTGCCTGTGTGTGGGGTGACCAATGGGTCGGCGCGAACCCGATGGGCCGAAGGGCCTGTTTTCAAGATGTATCTCTAAACTAAACTAAAAACAATGTGAGCGGTCAGGATCTACATGTGGATTCTCTGGAATGGGTGTAAAATCCATGATCCCTTCAACGTCAGGGAGTTGTGAACTTGTTAAATTGGCTTACGGAGAAATTAAGAGCAGGATGCATTATTAAAACTTGAGATGTAATCATGTTTTGTCTTTCCGCTGACTGGTTAGCACAGAACAAAAGCTTTTCACTGTACCTCGGTACAGGTGACAACAGACTAAACTACATTAGGGCACAGAGATTGACACCCACCTGTCCTTCTCCCAGCACATAGACTCTGTGTACAAGAAGGCACAGCAACGCCTGTTCCTGCTGAGGAAACTCAGGAGCTTTGATGTCAGACAGGACATTTTAACAGCTGTCTATAAATCACTTATAGAATCTGTACTCACCTTTAACATCACATCCTGGTTCACCCTCACCTCTGTCAAAGACAAATCAAAGCTTTCCCGGATCATCAATCAGGCAAGCAAAATCAATGATCAGTACTCCACACCCAGGCAGTTAAAAGGAAAGCCAACCTCATTGCACAGGATCCCACCCACCCCCTGCACAAGTCTTTCCAACTTCTGCCATCAGGTCGCTGATATAAAGTCCCCCTATCCAAGAAAAACATCCACAAAAACTCATTCATACCCATTGCCATAAACAGCTTAAATAAAAAATGAACAATGGACAAATTAAGGTTACACAAAAAAGCCGGAGAAACTCAGCGGGTGCAGCAGCATCTATGGAGCGAAGGAAATAGGCAACGTTTCGGGCCGAAACCCTTCTTCAGACTGATCGGGGGCGGGGGTGGGCGGGGACAAGAAAGGAAAAAGGAGGAGGAGCCCGAAGGCTGGGGAATGGGAGGAGACAGCAGGGGGACTGAGGAAGGGGAAGAGACAGCAAGGACTAACAAAATTGGGAGAATTCGATGTTCATGCCCCCAGGATGCAGACTCCCCAAACGGAATATGAAAATTAACCCTGACGCATTGTCACTTTACACGTATCCACAACTTTTATCTTGTCTATCTTTACAGTTTTTAATTGTTATATTTGCTTTTAAGATCTATACACACTGTGTGTGCTCGCAGAAATCTGTGTTGTATGATTGCTTATCAGTACATTGTCCTGTCTGTTTGTTGAGCCACGTCAAAGAAGATTTTCTGTTACGACAGACAATAAAGTTTTCTGAATCTGAATCTGAATCTGAATTAAACTAGATAATCTTGTAGACAGACACAAAAAGCTGCAGTAACTCAGCGGGACAGGCAGCATCACTGGAGAGAAGGAATGGTTGGCGTTTCGGGTCGAGACCCTTCTTCAGAGTAGACAATGGGAGAATCTTGTATCACTGTCACGCACCAGGCATTTTGCAATGCGACCACTCGGAAACTAGCATGACATAAAGTCCTGTAATTGCATCCCAATCAGCTGAATTCAAATGAAACTTTGAATAGGCAAAAGAGGAACCACAAATGGTCGAGAGAGGAGAGAATTACAAAATTGCATTCAGCAGAAAAATTTCTTTAAACAGCATTTTGTGGTTTGGTGGTTTGGCGGCACTGGGCCTGCACTCGCTGGAGTTTAGAAGGATGAGGGGGAAACTTCACTGAAACTTACCGAGTAGTGAAAGGCCTGGATAAAGTGGATGTGGATATTTTTTAAGGCAGAGATAGATAGTTTCTTGATTAGTAAGTGTGTCGGGGGTTATGGGGAGAAGGCAGGAGAATGGGGCTGTGAGGGAAAGATAAATCAGCCATGATTGAATGGCGGAGTCGACCTGATGGGCCGAATGGCCTAATTTAGCTCCTATCACATGACCTGAAAGGCAGAGCTGTAGTCTGTGAATAGGTGTATGACGTGGGTGTCTCTCTTCGCCAGGTGTTCTAGGGATGCGTGTGTGGCTGGGGTGATGCCATTATCCATGGACATGTCGTGGTGGTAGGCAAACTGCAGGGGGTCAAGAACACTGGGCGGACTGGATTTAATTGAATTGAATTGAATTGAATCATTTACTTGTCATTCAGACCTTTCGGTCTGAACGTAATGTCGTTGCCTGCAGCCATACATGTAATAATAAACAACACACAATAAACACAAATTAACATCCACCACAGTGAGTTCACCAAGCATCCGGAAGTGGCGGCGCTGCCCTGGCAGCAGCGGCTCGCCTGCAGTCCGTTTGTTTTTACTTTATTGTGTTGGGTTTTTTTCGTTTTGTCTAGTTAAGTTTTTGGTTTTTAGGTTGTGTTTATGTGGTGGGGTTGAAACGGGGCTTGCTGTCTCTCCCTTCGGGTGAATGCGACTTTTTTGTTGTATCCCCCTTCTCTGCCTCCGTCTGCGCTGAGGCCTAATGGCGGAGCTGGCGACCTCGAGACTCCGGAGGCAGCCAGTCAGGACTTGCCCTGGGCTCGCTCCCGTGAGGGCGGTCCGGCTCGGGGCTGGAACGGCGCTCCCGTGAGGGGCTGTGACGCTCCCGTGAGGGCGGCCTGGCGCGGGGCTGAGACTCTCCCGTGAGGGGCTGTGGCGCTCCCGTCGGAGCGGCCCAGCCCGTGGGTGGAATGGCACTCATGTGAGGGCGATCCGGCTACAAGCTGGAACGGTGCTCCGGTGGCTGGGACGGCGTTCTGGCGGCGGTGACCTGAGTCAGGACTGGAGGGCGGCAGCTTTGACCACCCCGGGCCGCGGTGTTTGAACCGGCCCGTTTACGGGGTTCGGTGAGCCGCGGGACTGTTTGTACCATCGCCCGGTGGGGAATTGCCTCAGCGCAGAGGGAGAAGAGGGAAGAGACTGCAGCCCTAAGATTTTTGCCTCCACCACAGTGAGGAGGTGCTTGGAGGACTCACTGTGGTGGATGTTAATTTGTGTTTAGTGTTGTTTATTATTGTATTATTGTATATATGACTGCAGGCACGAAATTTTGTTCAGACCGTGAGGTCTGAATGACAATAAAGGTAATTCTAATTCACCTCCTCACTGTGATGGAGGCAAAAGTCTTAGAGTTACTGTCTCTTCCCTCCTCTTCTCCCTCTGCGTTGTGGCGATACCCCACCGGGCGATGGTAAGTCAGTCCCGCGGTTCAAGCTCAGCGGCCCGGGGGTGGTCGAAGCTGCCGCCCTCCTGTCCAGCGGACGCAGCTGTTGCCACGGGAGCTCCGGAAAACAGGCACCAGCCTGTGACCTGTGAGCTCCCGACAATGTCATCCACTGGCCCGCGGCCGAGCCCTGGATTCAGGTCGCCGCCGCCAGAGCGCTGCCTCTGCCACCGGAGCACCGTCTCCGCCCCGCACCGGGCCGCCCACGCGGGAGCGTCTTTTCATAACTATTGTAATCGTGGATTGTCTTTCTGCTGACTGGTTAGCACGCAGCAAAAGCTTTTCACTGTACCTCGGTGCACGTGACGGTAAACTAAACCGTAATCTGACACGGCTGGCAAGGTAGGTATAGCATGGCCTTCCTCACCCTGAAAGCCTTCTGGTCCATTCTTCTGATCAGACGATTATTGAGGACAATCTCCAGTCCAAAGAAGGGTCTCGGCCCGAAACATCACCCATTCACAAGTTCATAAGTCACAGGAGCTGAATTAGGTCATTCGGTCCATCAAGTCTACTCAACAATTCAATCATGGCTGCTCTACTTCTCCCTCCTAACCCCATGCTCCTGCCTTCTCCCCATAACCCCTAGCACCCACAGAGTTGTGGATGAAATGCAGACCATCATACAAACAAGGCAAATTCAATGCTAGCATTTACATCAAGAGGACTGGAATACAAAAACAGAGATGTCATGCAAACAAAAGCTTTTCTCTGTATCTCTGAACACGTGACTAAACTCAACAAGACTAAAGTAAACTGTAAAGCACAGGATCTGGGCCTTGGGCTCGCAATGTCCGTGTGAATGGTCTACTCCTGCACCTACTTTGTTTCTATGTTTCTATGAACTCTTATCTGCCTGAACATAATTCATGTTCATCATGTCATAAGAAGCAGAATTAGGCCATTCGGCCCATCGAGTCTAACCCGCCATTCAGTCAAGGCTGATCTATCATTCCCTCACAATCCCATTCTCCTGCCTTCTCCCCATAACCCTTGACACCCGTACTACTCGGGGACCTGCCACTCTCCGCCTTATAAAATACCCGATGGCGTGGCCCTCCACAGCCGCCTGTGGCAATGAATTCCAGAGTCAACACCCTCTGACTGGCGAAATTGCTCCTCGCCTCCTTTCTAAAGGTACGTCCCCTGGTCCCAGACTCTCCCACTGGTGGAAACATCCCCTCCACATCCACTCTAACCTGGCCTTTCGCTCTTTAGTAAGTTTCAATGAGGTCTGACACTCATCCGTCTAAACACCAGCGAGTACAGGCCCAGTGCCGTCCTCTATTCCCTGCAATTCCAAGTCCCTATTCAAAAGTCCCTTAAATGCCCCCCGTCATATCTGCCTCCATTTCCACCTCCAGCAGCACCACCCTCTGCAATAATAAACTTATCTGGCACATCTCCTTTATATTTTGCCCCTCTCACCTTAAAGCCGTGCCCTCTAGTATTTGCACGTCTACCCTATCTATGCCTCCCATAATTTGAGACGCTCCTGTCAGCTCACAGCCCCACAGCCTCCGAGGTTCCCAAGAAAACAATCTTAAGCGCCTGTCCCAGTTAGGAGACCTGAACAGCAACCTCTGGTGACCTTGCCCACCACCCAAGGTGTCCATGAGGTCACCAGAGGTTTTGGTCACTTGCCCTAATGGTCGAAAGTGGTTTCCGCGTGGTCGAAGCTTCATCGAGGTTGCTGCTATTTATTCCACCATGATTAAAACCGGCCTCGACTAAAAATAGGTTGCCGTTTTAAAAATCGATAATTTTTTAGTCGAAGGTCTAGTCGAAGCCGGTTTTCTTCATAATCGAGGAAGGTCGTCATATGCGTGGGAGGTGGTGGGAGGTTGCAGGTCACTTCGACCTTGATTTTATTTTGAGTGGCGGGAAAGGTCACCAGAGGCTGCTGTTTAGGTCTCCTAAGTGGGACGGCTCGTAACTCTGTTTAAACTCTAAGGTAGACAAAATTCCTGGAGAAATTGCTGGATGACAGCCTGAAGAAGGGTCTCGATCCGAAACGTCACCTATTCCTTCGCTCCATAGATGCTGCCTCATCTGTTGAGTTTCTCTAGCAATTTTGTCCACCGTTGATTTTTCCAGCATCTGCAGTTCTTTCTTAAACAACTGTTTAGACTCTCTCTCTGTAGCCAATACCCTCCTACTCCAAGTATCGTTCTGGAAAACGTTCTCTGCACCCTCTCCAAAGCCCCCACATCCTACCTACAATGGGGTGGCCAGAACAGATGTAGGGGGCGCTGCACTGGCAGCAGCCTGTCGGCAGCGTGTCCGTTTTTTTCAACTTTTTTTTATTTTTTTAGTATGTTTAAAAGTCTGTTTTTAATGTTTCTTAGTGTGTTTTGTGTGGGGGGTGGTGTGGGGGGGTGAGGGGGAAACCGTTTCGGCCGCCTCCTCCATGGAGAGGCAACTTTTTTTCAGATCGCCTCCCCAGTGGCCTAACATCGAGGATCGGGCGGCCTTTCCCGGAGACGCGCCCGGAGCTTCAGCGGCGGGCGCAGCGTGGACTCTCGGCGCGGAGCGGGTGAGACCTTGCTGGGACTCGCTGGAGGGGAGCGCTCCGTTACGCTGGCCCGCGGCAGCCGGCAGCCTGAAGCAGCGGTCTGCAGAACTCCAGCTGGTGCGGCGTCTACAGCCCGGGATCCCTCGTGGGGGACCCGGGGGGAAGAAGAAGCCATCACTGCCGGCCCGTGGCCGTCTTCTACCGCGGGCGCGGGCGCGGTATGGACTTACCATCACCCCTGGAGGGGAGCTTCGACCGCCGGCCCTGCAGACTGCGGTGCTTCCGGCTGCGGCACGGCAGGTACTTTAAAACTTTGACCGCCGGCCTGCGGCCTACACCAGCCTGAAGCCGCGGTCTCTGGTTGGGAAGAACCGATCCTGGACTCACCTTGACTTTGACTTTGTCCCTTACCATCTGGACGCCCGCAGCAATGGCTGTGGAGGGTGGAGGTCCCGACCACGGGGGAAAATGGAGGAGGACTGGCCAAATTCTGTGCCTTCCACCACAGTGATGAATGCTGTGGTGGATGTTTGTGTAAAATTTTTATTGTGGTTGTGTGTTCTTTATTACTGTACCGCTGCTGGCAACCCAAATTCCACCGACCTTGGTTGTGTGGCAATTAAATTATATCTATCTATCTATCTATCTAACAGCACGCAATTCTCCTGATGCAGCCGAACCAAAGTCCGATAAACCTGCACCTTGACTTCAGGATTCTAATAATGCTCCAATCGATGAATGCAAGTAGTTTAGTTTAGCGCGATACAGAGTGGAACCAGGACCCTCGGCCCACCGAGTCAGCACCGACCAGCGATCCCTGCACACTAACACCAACCTCAGGACAATTTACATTTATAACCATATAACCATATAACAATTACAGCACGGAAACAGGCCATCTCGACCCTTCTAGTCCGTGCCGAACACATAATCTCCCCTAGTCTCATATACCTGCGCTCAGACCATAACCCTCCATTCCCTTCCCATCCATATAACTATCCAATTTATTTTTAAATGATAAAAACGAACCTGCCTCCACCACCTTCACTGGAAGCTCATTCCACACCGCTACCACTCTCTGAGTAAAAAAGTTCCCCCTCATGTTACCCCTAAACTTCAGTCCCTTAATTCTCATATCATGTCCCCTTATACCAAGCCAATTAACCTACAAACCTGTACGTCTTTGGAGCCTGGGAGGAAACCGAAGATCTCAGAGAAAACTCACGCAAGTCATGGGGAGAACGCACAAACTCCGTACACACAGCACCTGTAGTCGGGATCGAACCCGGGTCTCCGGTGCTGCAAGCGCTGTAAAGTGTCTGTCCCACCTTCATGACTTAATTCACGACCTTTTTTACTCGTGGACATTTTTCATCAGGCTAGGAAAAAACGCCGCGACCTACTTGATGCCACGAGTATGTACGACTAGCATCATGACCTGCTGCGACCTACCTACGACCTTGTGACGGCCATACTGCGGGTATGAGTCAAGGGCAAACTCGGCAGAGGTTGTAAATTAGGTCGTGAAAGTGGGACAGGCCCTTAAGGCAGAAGCTCTACCGCTGCGCCACCGTGACGCCCTGTCTACCGCTGCGCCACCGTGCCGCCCTGTCTACCGCTGCGCCACCGTGCCGCCCTGTCTACCGCTGCGCCACCGTGCCGCCCTGTCTACCGCTGCGCCACCGTGCCGCACCTGCGCCACCGTGCCGCACTGTCTACCGCTGCGCCACCGTGCCGCCCGGTCTACCATCGATAGACACAAAAAGCTGGAGTGATTCAACGGGACAGGCAGCATCTCTGGAGAGAAGGGATGGGTGATGTTTCGGGTCGAGACCCTTCTTCAGACTGATAGCATACACCTTTTTTACTCTACCTACTTTCATTCCATCTCATATTATAAATGGACTACTTGAAAACAAATCAAACAGAAAGCTGGAAAGGGTGCAGAGAAGATTTACGAGGATGTTGCAAGGACTAGAGGGTCGGAGCTGGCGCACGCAGGTATCGAACCGGGCGTTCGGAAGCCGCGGTCACGTGACTCGGGAGGGGCTGCTGGTTTTTCGCAAGGTTTGACTTTCGCGTGGCAGATGAGTGCTGACCGCCGTTGTGGCCAGACGTGGTGTAAGAACCTGTGAGCTAAGAAGCTATTTTGAGAATAAAATAAGTTACAAAACTTAGTTGTCGTTCTTGGGACCGGCAAAACTTCATGTTACTTAAAAATGTTAAATCTGGTTAAGCTTCATAGAAAATAGGTGCAGGAGGAGGCCATTCGGCCCTTCGAGCCAGCACCGCCATTCATTGTGATCATGGCTGATCATCCCCAATCAGTAACCCGTGCCTGCCTTCTCCCCCTATCCCTTGATTCCACCAGCCCCTAGCGCTCTATCTAACTCTCTCTTAAATCCATCCAGTGACTTGGCCTCCACTGCCCTCTGTGCACCACCATTCATTGTGATCATGGCTGATCGTCCCCAATCAATAACCCGTGCCTGCCTTCTCCCCATATCCCTTGATTCCACTAGCCCCTAGAGCTCTATCTAACTCTCTCTTAAATCCATCCAGTAATTTGGCCTCCACTGTGGCGGGGAATTCCACAAATTCACAACTCTCTGGGTGAAAAAGTTTTTTCTCACCTGTCTTAAATCACCTCCGCTTTATTCTAAGACTGTGGCCCCTGGTTCTGGACTCGCCCAACATTGGGGACGTTTTTCCTGCATCTAGCTTGTCCAGTCCTTTTATAATTTTATATGTTTCTATAAGATCCCCCTCATCCCTCTAAAAGCTAGTGAATACAAGCCTAGTCTTTTCAATCTTTCCTGCTACGACAGTCCCGCCATCCCAGGGAACAATCTCATGAGCCTACGCTGCACTGCCTCAATCACAAGGATGTCCGTCCTCAAATTATATGGTTTCCAGCTGGTTATGTGCAGGACTCAAAGTTACCGGTTAGTATCAATTACCATGGCAACCACCGTGGGTTTTCCGATCACTCCATTTTATGGCACGTAAGTTTCCTTGCCACGTTGCTGTGGGCATTGCGCCAGGTACACCTGCAGAACCAAGAGACAGTATTAACAGGGAGAAGAGATACCAAAATATTACAACCCACTAGAACCTTTCATTTCACTTTTCAACAGAACAGGGGCGGCACAGTGACGCAGCGGTAGAGTTGCTGCGATATATATTAAACGTTATTCACGTTCTATTGTCTATTGTCACATTCTTTTGACAATAGACAATAGGTGCAGGAGTCGGCCATTTGGCCCTTCGAGCCAGCACCGCCATTCAATGTGATCATGGCTGATCATCCCCAATCAGTACTCCGTTCCTGCCTTCTCCCCATATCGCCTGACTCCGCTATCTGCAAGAGCCGTATCTAGCTCTCTCTTGAAAGTATCCAGAAAACTGGCCTCCACCGAGGCAGAGAATTCCACAGACTCACAAATTTCTGTGTGAAAAAGTGTGTTTCCTCATCTCCGTTTTAAATGGCTTACCCCTTATTCTTAAACTGTGGCCCCTGGTTCTGGACTCCCCAACATCTGGAACATGTTTCCTGCCTCTAGCATATCCAAACCCTTAATAATCTCATATTTCAAAAAGATGCCCCTTGATCCTTCTAAATTCCAGAGTATACAAACCCAGCCGCTCCATTCACTCAGCATATGACAGTCCCGCCATCCTGGGAATTAACCTTGTGAACCTAGGCTGCACTCCCTCAATAGCAAGGATGTCCTTCCTCAAATTAGGGGACCAAAACTGCACACAATACAATGTTTGATCATGTGTCTGCTCACTGCAGATGGAATCATGTATTGCCTTTCCGCTGACTAGATAGCACGCAACTTCCCCCTGTAGACATGACAATAAACTACGCTCATAATCAAACTCAAAATATGACGATTTATGACAATGGAGGACAAATTGCTAAAATATATATATTTTTTATGAAGGTAGAAATATTCCTTAATGTCGAAAGGTGAAATAGATGTAGGAAGAATTGTGGCACGGTGGCACAGCGGTAGAGTTGCTGCCTCACAGCACCAGAGACCCGGGTGCGATCCTGACTACGGGTGCTGTCTGTACGGAGTTTGTACGTTCTCACCGTGACCTGCATGTGTTTTCTCCGGGTGACCCGCTTTCCTCCCACACTCCAAAGTCGTACGGTCTGTAGGATTATTGACTTCTGTAAATTGTAAATTGCCCCGGCTATGAGGGATAGTGCCAGCGTACGGGGTCATCGCTGGTCGGCACAGACTCGGTGGGCCGAAGGGCCTGTTCTCGGAGGCCCTGCATCTCCAAAGACTACAGCTTTCTCATATTTTTGGCCAAAGTTGCTGCAAGTTATAAATGGCATCTCTAAAGTCGAAAAGGAGTGGCATGTGAAGATACTTCTTGCAGGTGAGGTTTTGTAAAAGTGATGATTATCAGACAGTGAGGCAAAAACAGAGCGGAATTTTAGATTTTCATTCCACAGAGTTAGTGTCTCAAAAATATTTTCATCTAAAGGATTGAAACTGTTTTTGGATGCAAGTCTCTCCCCAGTGGAGTTCTTCACTGTAGCAGTATAACATAGTGACCTAACTCAGACAATAAAAGCTTTATAGAGCATTGCATTATAATGACGTGCTTCCTGCATGTTGTCATTAGCATTGAAAATAATTTGTAATAAAACTGGCATCTAACTCAACTTTTTAGACTTTTTAAAAGACTTTTGGAGATACAGCTTGGAAACAGGCCCTTCGGCCCACCGAGTCCGCACCGACTAACACTAATGCCTAGTTCACTAGTTCTATCCCACACGCTGGTAACAATTTACAGAAGCTAATTAACCTACAAACCTGCACATCTTTGAAGTGTGGGAGGAAACCGGAGCACCAGGAGAAAACCCATGCAGTCACAGGGAGAGCATACACCCTCTACCTAAAGAAAATCTTCCTCATCTCCATCCTAAAAGAATGTCCTTTAATTCTGAGGCTATGACCTCTAGTCCTAGACTCTCCCACTAGTGGAAACATCCTCTCCACGTCCACTCTATCCAAGCCTTTCACTATTCTATATGTTTCAATGAGGTCCCCCCTCATTCTTCTAAACTCCAGCGAGTACAAGCCCAGTGCCGAACAAACGCTCATCATAGGTTAAACCAATCATCCTGGGATCATTCTGGTTCTGGACCCTCTGGGATCCATCCTCTGGTGCCCAAAACCTCCTCTGCGGACCCTCTTCCAGAGCCCTCTCAAACCAAATGCACATCCTTCCTCAGATATGGTGCCCAAAGTATTTGGGTGAGGCTGGATCAGGTGTATGGTGGTGAAGGGAAGGGAGGGACCTTGAAAGCCTGGTTCAGTTCAGTTTACTTTAGGGATACAGCATGGAAACAGACCCTTCGGCCCTCCAATCACCAGCACAGTGGCACAGCGGTAGAGTTGCTGCCTTATGCCCCTGTCCCACTTAGGAAACCTGAACGGAAATCTCCGGAGACTTTGGGCCCCACCCAAGGTTTCCGTGCGGTTCCCGTAGGTTTTTGGCAGTCTCCCTACCTGCTTCCACTACCTGCAACCTCCGGGTACCGCACGGAAGCCTTGGGGTGGGCGCAAAGTCTCCAGAGGTTTCCGTTCAGGTTTACTAAGTGGGACAGGGGCATTACAGCGCTAGGGACACGGATTCGACCCTCACTACGGGTGCTGTCTGTGCGGAGTTTGTACGTTTGTACATTCTCCCCGTGACTGCGGACTGCACCCATAGTCGGGATCGAACCCGGGTCTCCGGCACTGCAAACGCTGTAAGGCAGCAACTCTTCCGCCGCACCACCGTGCCGCCATCTATTCACGTTATTCCCTTTATCATGTATCTGTACACTATGGGCGGCTCGATTGTAATCATGTGAAGTCTTTCAGCTGACTGGTTAGCCCGCAATAAAAGCTTTTCACTGTACCTCGGTATACTGTGACAATGATCTAAACTCCAAATAACAAGACCAAAACTGCGCTCAGAATTCATGGTGGTGTCTGGCCAAAGCCCCATGGAACTTTCAGCAACATAGTCTTGCTTCTGAACTTAAATGTACCTGCGATGAAGGTCAGATATCATTTGCCTTCCTAAATACTTACAGTACCTGAATGTTTGTCCTCAGCAACAAGTGTACAAAAGTGCACCTCTTCCATTCCCACACTACGGGCAGTACAGTGGCGCAGCGATAGAGTTGCTGCCTTACAGCACCAGAGACCCGGGTTCAATCCTGACTACGCGTGCAGGCTGTGTGAAGTTTGTACGTTCTCCCCATGACCTGCGTGGGGTTTCTCCTAGATCTTCGGTTTCCACCCACGCTCCAAAGACGTACAGGTTTGTAGGTTTATTGGTTTGGCATCAAGGTAAAATTGTCCCTGGTGCGCGTAGGGTAGTCTTAATGTGCGCGGTTCACAGGTAGGTGCGAACTCGCTGGGCCGAAGGGCCAGTTTCCGCGCTGTATCTCAAAACTAAACTAAACTAAAGTAAACCAGGTCTGGATGGAGTGGATGTGGAGGGAATGTTTCCACTAGTGGGAGAGTCTAGGACCAGAGGCCATAGCCTCAGAATAAAAGGACTTGCCTTAGAAAGGAGATGAAGAGGAATTTCTTGGGATTACTTGGGAGAGCAAGTCAAATGATATTTTTAAGGCAGAGATGGATAGATTGTTGATTCGTACGGGTGTCAGGGGTTATGGGGAGAAGACAGGAGAATGGGGTTGAGAGGGAGAGATAGATCAGCCATGGTTGAATGGCAGAGTAGACTTGATAGGCCGAATGACCTAATTCTGCTCCTATCACTTATGAACCGTTCAAATTATTTGTGTTTGGATGACAAATTGGATAAGTTCATATTGATCCAGATAAATGAGTGCAGGCAGGTGTGACTAAGGGAAAACGTGAGACGTGAATTGGCCAAGATTGACTGGCAATTAATTCTAAAAGGGTTGATGGTGGATATGTAATAGAAGACACTTAAAGACTGCATGGATGAACTACAAAAATTGTTCATCCCAGTTTGGCAAAAGAATAAATCAGGGAAGAAGCATTCGTGGATAACAAGGGAAATCAGGGATAGTATCAAAGCGAAGGATGATGCGTACAAATTAGCCAGAAAAAGCAGCATACCGGAGGACTGGGAGAAATTCAGAGACCAGCAGAGGAGGACAAAGGGCTTAATTAGGAAAGGAAAACTAGATCATGAAAGAAAACTGGCAGGGAACATAAAAACTGACTGCAAAAGTTTTTATAGATATGTGAAAAGAAAGAGATTAGTTAAAACAAATATAGGTCCCTTGCACTCAGAAACAGGTGAGTTGATCATGGGGAACAAGGATATGGCGGACCAATTGAATAACTACTTTGGTTCGGTCTTCACTAAGGAAGATAAATAATCAGCCGGAAATAGCAGGGGACCGCGGGTCAAAGGAGTTTGAGGCATTGAGTGAAATCCAGGTTAGTCGGGAAGTGGTGTTGGGTAAATTGAATGGATTAAAGGCCGATAAATCCCCAGGGCCAGATAGGCTGCATCCCAGAGTACTTAAGGAAGTAGCTCCAGAAATAGTGGATGCATTAGTAATAATCTTTCAAAACTCTTTAGATTCTGGAGTAGTTCCTGAGGATTGGCGGGTAGCAAACGTAACCTCACTTTTTAAGAAAGGAGGGAGAGAGAAAACGGGGAATTACAGACCAGTTAGTCTAACATCAGTAGTGGGGAAACTGCTAGAGTCAGTTATTAAAGATGGGATAGCAGCACATTTGGAAAGTGGTGAAATCATTGGACAAAGTCAGCATGGATTTACGAAAGGTAAATCATGTCTGACGAATCTTATAGAATTTTTCGAGGATGTAACTAATAGCGTGGATAGGGGAGAACCAGTGGATGTGGTGTATCTGGACTTCCAGACGGCTTTCGACAAGGACTCACATAAGAGATTAGTATACAAACTTAAAGTACACGGCATTGGGGGTTCAGTATCGATGTGGATAGAGAGCTGGCTGGCAAACAGGAAGCAAAGAGTAGGAGTAAACGGGTCCTTTTCAGAATGGCAGGCAGTGACTAGTGGGGTACCGCAAGGCTCAGTGCTGGGACCCCAGCTATTTACAATATATATTAATGATCTGGATGAGGGAATTGAAGGCAATATCTCCAGGTTCGCGGATGACACTAAGCTGGGGGGCAGTGTTAGCTGTGAGGAGGATGCTAGGAGACTGCAAGGTGACTTGGATAGGCTGGGTGAGTGGGCAAATGTTTGGCAGATGCAGTATAATGTGGATACATGTGAGGTTATCCATTTTGGTGGCAAAAACAGGAAAACAGACTATTATCTAAATGGTGGCCGACTAGGAAAAGGGGAGATGCAGCGAGACCTGGGTGTCATGGTACACCAGTCATTGAAAGTAGGCATGCAGGTGCAGCAGGCAGTGAAGAAAGCCAATGGTATGTTAGCTTTCATTGCAAAAGGATTTGAGTATAGGAGCAGAGAGGTTCTACTGCAGTTGTACAGGGTCTTGGTGAAACCACACCTGGAGTATTGCATACAGATTTGGTCTCCAAATCCGAGGAAGGACATTATTGCCATATTGCTCAAAGAGCCGAATGGCCTACTCCTGCACCTAATTTCTATGTTTCTATGTTTTTATAATTGTTCGGCACGGACTTGTAGGGCCGAGATGGCCTGTTTCCGCACTGTAATATGGTTATATGGCTATAAAACTGCGACTCACCCCTTCTCCAGCTATGCGTCATCTGCAAACCTGGAGATTACTCATCCAAATCGTGTGAAAAGTGGTGCCTAACACTGAACCTAGTCACATCTCATTACTCACTGTTCCCTCCCCAGAAAATAAACACCCATTAATTCCTACACAGCCTACTACTTGCCAACTATTTCTATATTCGTATCAGTACCTTGCCTTCACTACTACGAGCTTTCATTTTGTGCACTGACCTCTCCATTAGACCTCACTGATATAAATAAGGAGTAAGCCATTTAGAACGGAGACGAGGAAACACTTTTTCTCACAGAGAGTAGTGAGTCTGGAATTCTCTGCCTCAGAGGCCGGTTCTCTGGATGCTATCAAGAGAGAGCTAGATAAGGCTCTTCAAAATAGCAGAGTCAGGGGATATGGGGAGAAGGCAGGAACGGGGGTAATGATTGGGGATGATCAGCCATGATCACATTGAACGGCGGTGCTGGATCGAAGGGCCGAATGGCCTACTCCTGCACCTATTGGCTATTGTCTATTGTCACTAAAGGCCTTCTGAAACAATGGACCCGGCGTGGGGGGGAGGGGAGAACAAAGGAGGATCCTGCGCAGGGGTAATTTGTAACTTCATCAGTGCCCTTTATGTGTCGACTATGCATACCTTGGCTAAGCATGCAAAGAATTTCACTGGGCCTTGTCACAGGTAACAATAAAGTATTGCATTCCACCTCCAAACACCAGATCCACTGGCTATTTTGCATTTTCTAACAGTTACTGAGGGTCAATAAATCACAGCAGATGTCTTGGTAGAATACCAAGAACACAGGTTAAACATGTTTTTTCATAACAAAACCATGGTCACATTGGCCAATCCATTACTGTTTATCAAGTGTTGTAGGAAGGAACTGCAGATGCTGGTTTAAACCAAAGATGGACACATAATGCTGGAGTAACTCAGCGGGACAGGCAGTGTCTCTGGATGGATGGAAGGGTCTCGACCCGAAGCGTCGCCCATTCCTTCCATCCAGAGATGCCGCCTGTCCTGCTTAAGTTACTTCAGCATTTTGTGTCCATCTGCTGTTTATCGTGTCCTATGCTTGCACCTTCTCGAATCAATTCTGGCATATTTCACTTCAGTTCGGTTTTAGTTCATTGTCACGTGTACCGACGTACAGTGAAAAACCTTTTTGTTGCGTGCTAACCAGTCAGCCGTTCACAGTGTACAGATACATGATAAGGGAATTACGTTTAGTTAAACCATATAACAATTACAGCACGGAAACAGGCCATCTCGGCCCTACAAGTCCGTGCCGAACAACTTTTTTCTCTTTGTCCCACCTGCCTGCACTCATACCATAACCCTCCATTCCGTTCTCATCCATATGCCTATCCAATTTATTTTTAAACGATACCAACGAACCTGCCTCCACTACTTCCACTGGAAGCTCATTCCACACCGCTACCACTCTCTGAGTAAAGAAGTTCCCCCTCATGTTACCCCTAAACTTCTGTCCCTTAATTCTGAAGTCATGTCCTCTTGTTTGAATCTTCCCTATTCTCAAAGGGAAAAGCTGGTCCACATCAACTCTGTCTATCCCTCTCATCATTTTAAAGACCTCTATCAAGTCCCCCCTTAACCTTCTGCGCTCCAGAGAATAAAGACCTAACTTATTCAACCTTTCTCTGTAACTTAGTTGTTGAAACCCCGGCAACATTCTAGTAAATCTCTTCTGTACTCTCTCTATTTTGTTGACATCCTTCCTATAATTGGGCGACCAAAATTGTACACCATACTCCAGATTTGGTCTCGCCAATGCCTTGTACAATTTTAACATTACATCCCAGCTTCTATACTCAATGCTCTGATTTATAAAGGCTAGCATAACAAAAGCTTTCTTTACCACCCTATCTATATGAGATTCCACCTTCAAGGAACTATGCACGGTTATTCCCAGATCCCTCTGTTCAACTGTATTCTTCAATTCCCTACCATTTACCATGTACGTCCTATTTTGATTTGTCCTGCCAAGGTGTAGCAACTCACATTTATCAGCATTAAAGTTCAAGGTAAAGCCAGCAAAGTCCGATCAGAGAGAGTCCGAGGGTCCCTGATGAGGTAGATTGTAGTTCAGGACTGCTCTCTAGCTGCGTTAGGATGGTTCAGTTGCCACAATTGAAATTGCTCATCATTTCTACTATTGACATTAGGCTTTTGGCTGTGATTTTTATTTCAAATGTGTGGTTACATCTGTACCTCTTTGATTTGTACAACCTGCTCCAGTGTCCAACAAAAATGAACACAAATGTAGTCTCATTTCCAAAGCCACTCCCTTTAATATTCTGCACTGTGGATCATCATTAGTTCTATTAATATAGTCCGAGAATCATACAGCGTGGAAACAGGCCCTTTGGCTCAACTTGCCCACACACAGCCAACATGTCCCAGCTGCACTAGTCCCACCTACATGCATTCGGCCCAGATCTCTCTAAACCTGTCCTATCCATGTACATGTCTGACTGTTTCTTAAATGTTGAGATCGTCCCAGCCTCAACTACCTCTTCAGGCAGCTCGTTCCATTCCCCCACCACCCTTTGTGTGAAGAGGTCACCCTTCAGGTTCCTACTAAATCTTTCCCCCTCACCTTAAACCTATGTCCTCTGGTCCTCGATTCCCCGACTCAGGGCAAGAGACCCTGTGCATAACACCCTCGTAAACCTTCTCTGCACCCTACCCAGCTTGACAACATCTATCCTGTTACAGATCTCCTTCATGCTCCTCCCTCTCAGTAGATCTATGGAATCCTATCACAACTGGGTGATAATTTAGAGTCGTTATAGACAATAGGTGCAGGAGTAGGCCATTCGGCCCTTTGAGCCAGCACCGCCATTCACTGTGACCAGGGCTGCTCATCTACATTCAGTACCCCGTTCCTGCCTTCTCCCCTTATCCCCTGACTACTCTATCTTTTAGAGCTCTATCTAACTCTCTCTTGAAAGCATCCAGAGAACCGACCTTCTGAGGCAGAGAATTCCACAGATTCACAACTCTCTGAGTGAAAAAGTTTTTCCTCATCTCCGTTTTAAATGGCTTACCCCTTATTCTTAAACCGTGGCACCTGGTTCTGGACTCCCCCAACATCGGGAACACGTTTCCTGCCGCTAGCGTGTCCAATCCCTTAATAATCTTATGTTTCAATAAGATCTCCTCTCATCCTTCTAAATTCCAGAGTATGCAAGCCCAGCCGCTCCATTCTATCAATGTATGACAGTCCCGCCATCCCAGGAATTAACCTTGTGAACCTACGTTGCACTCCCTCAAAAGCAAGAATGCCCTTCCTCAAATTTGGAGACCAAAACTGCACACAATACTCCAGGCGTGGTCTCACTAGGGCCCTGTACAACTGCAGAAGGACCTCTTTGCTCCTATACTGAACTATAGTCATACAGCTGCGCTGGTCAAGAAGGCACAGCAACGACTGTTCTTCCTGAGGACATTAAAAAAAGACTGGTCTGCCCCAACAGCTGCTGATAACCTTCTACCGCTGCACCACAGAGAGCATATTAACGTATGGCATCTCTGTGTGGTATCTCAGCTGCACGGAGGCAGAGAGGAGAGCTCTTCAGCGCGTCGTCCACAGAGCGCAGAAGATCATTGGGACACAGCTACCAGCCTTGGAGGGCATCTACCACACACGGTGCCTCAGGAAGGCCGTCAGCATCCATAAAGACTCCTCACACCCTTGTAATGGACTGTTCTAACTACTTCACTCTCCGGCAGACGTTGCAAGGCCTTCTAAGCCCGAACCTCCAGACTCGATCTCTACCAAGCTGAGGCCACGCGCCAACTCTCGGACACCTCCTCCTACTTACTTTTGGACCATGACCCCACTGATGAGCACCAGGCCACCATATCTAGCACCATCACCGACTTCATCAATTCCCACGCCCTGCCCGACCAAGCTTCCAACCTCATCGTTCCCCAGCCCCGCACGGCCCGTTTTTACCTTCTCCCCAAAATCCACAAACCCGGCTCTCCCGGCGGACCCATTGTCTCTGCTTGTTCGTGCCCCACCGAACTCATCTCCACATACCTTGACTCCATACTATCCCACTTGGTCAAATCCCTGCCCACCTACGTTCTAGACACCTCAGACACTCTCCGCCACCTCCGCGCATTCCACTCTCTAGGCCCTCACCCCCTCAGCTTCACCATGGATGTCCAGTCACTCTACACCTCCGTCCCCCACCAGGATGGCCTCAAAGCCGTCCGGTTCTTCCTCGACCAGAGGAGCAACCTATACCCAGCCACTGACACCCTCCTCCGCCTAGCGAAGTTGGTCCTCACCCTCAACAACTTTACGTTTGACTCCTCCCATTTCCTCCAAACACAAGGCGTAGCTATGGGCACACGCATGGGCCCCAGCTACACCTGCATCTTTGTCGGGTACGTTGAACAATCCTTGTTCAGTACGTACCAGGGCCCCATCCCCGACCTCTACCTCCGTTACATTGACGACTGCTTTGGAGCCACCTCCTGCACCTACACACAACTGACTGACTTCATCCACTTCACCACCAACTTCCATCCGGCACTCCAATACACCTGGACCATTTCCGACACTTCCCTACCATTCCTTGACCTCACCATCTCCATCGCAGGGGACAGACTTCTGACCGACATACACTACAAACCAACTGACTCACATGGCTATCTGGACTACACGTCTTCCCACCCTGCCCCCTGTAAAGACTCCATCCCCTACTCCCAATTCCTCCGCCTACGCCGCATCTGCTCCCAGGATGAGACATTCCATACCAGGGCATCGGAAATGTCCTCGTTCTTCAGGGAACGGGGATTCCCCTCCGCCACCATAGATGAGGCTCGCACCAGGGTCTCATCCATACCCCGCAACACTGCTCTCTCTCCCCATCCCCGCACTCGCAACAAGGGCAGAGTCCCCCTGATCCTCACCTTTCACCCCACCAGCCGGCAAATACAACACATAATCCTCCGCCATTTCCACCACCTCCAACGTGACCCCACCACTCGCCACACCTTCCCATCTCCCCCTATGTCTGCCTTCCGCAAAGACCGCTCCCTCCGCAACTCCCTTGTCAATTCTTCCCTTCCCTCCCGTAACACCCCCTCCCCGGGCACTTTCCGTTGCAACCGCAAGAAATGCAACACCTGTCCCTTCACCTCCCCCCTCGACTCCATTCAAGGACCCAAGCAATCTTTCCAGGTGCGACAAAGGTTCACCTGTATCTCCTCCAAACTCATCTACTGCATCTGCTGCTCTAGATGTCAGCTGACCTACATCGGGGAGACTAAGCGGAGGTTGGGCGATCGTTTTGCCGAACACCTCCGCTCAGTCCGCAATAACCTACCTGAACTCCCGGTGGCTCAGCACTTCAACTCCCCCTCCCATTCCCAATCCGACCTCTCTGTCCTGGGTCTCCTCCATTGCCAGAGTGAGCAACACCGGAAATTGGAGGAACAGCACCTCATATTCCGCCTGGGTTGCTTGCGTCCTGATGACATTAACGTTGAATTCTCCCAATTTTGCTAGCCCTTGCTGTCTCCTCCCCTTCCTTAACCCTCGAGCTGTCTCCTCCCATCCCCCCGCCCTCGGGCTCCTCCTCCTCCCTTTTTCCTTCCTTCTCCCCCCCACCCCCCATCAGTCTGAAGAAGGGTTTCGGCCCGAAACGGCGCCTATTTCCTTCGCTCCATAGATGCTGCTGCACCCGCTGAGTTTCTCCAGCAATTTTGTGAACAGCTTCATATAGCGGCTCTGAACCGGCCCTGCTGAGTGCCCCTCCCCCCCCCCCCCCCCCCCCCCCCCCCCCAACCCCCACCGGACTGTCTCCCTCGGAAGGTCACGTCACACAGACACATCTGCACTTTAGTCTGTTTGAACTGTTTTTGACTATTTTACTGGTCTTTTACAAACCATGTTCTCGGGGTATCTAAATCTAAATGTTATTAGTTATTTAAGTTATGACATCGGATGGAAGTTGCATTCCAAAACTCGTGGCGCTTATGTGCAATGACAATAAAATATATTATTATTATTATTATTATTATTATGATTATTATTATTACATACAGCACAGAAACAGGCCATTTGTCCGAACTTGTCCATATCCACCAAGATGCCCCATCGACATGTCCCATCTGCCCGTATTTGACCGATATCCCTTTAAACCCTGCTGTATCCATGTACCTGTCCAAGTGTCGGTTAAGCATTCTTATTGTACCAGCCTCAGCCACTCTCTCTGGCAGCTCGTTCCATCCACCCACCTGAATAAAAGTTGCCCCTCGGGTTCATATTTGGTTTTCTCCTCGGTGGAAGCCTCGACTTGTTCTGCCACAGACGGTGGCACAACTTAAACCATCATTTGAAACGTAATGCCGTGTCTGGGGAGAAGGCAGGCAAATGGGGTTGAGAGGGAAAGGTAGATCAGCCATGATTGCCTCACCAATGTGGTCTCACCAACGTAGATCAGACATGATTGAATGGTGGAGTAGAATTGATGGGCCGAATGACCTCATTCTGCTCTGTCCCAGTGCAGTTATACAGGGCCCCGGTGAGACCGCACCTGGAGTACTGCATGCAGTTTATGGTCTCCTAATTTCAAGAAAGGACATTCTTGCGATTGAGGGAGTGCAGCTTAGGTTCACCAGGTTAATTCCCGGGATGGCGGGACTGACATATCATGAAAGAATGGAGCGACTGGGCTTGTATTCACTGGAATTTAGAAGAATGAGACGGTATCCTATGGAAACATATAAAATTCTTCAGGGATTGGACAGGGCTAGATGCAGGAAAAATGGTCCCGACGTTGGGTGAGTCCAGAACCAGAGGTCACCGTTTAAGAATAAGGGGTAGGCCATTTAGGACTGAGGAAAACTTTTATAACCCAGAGAGTTGTGAATCTGTGGAATTCTCTGCCACAGAAGGCAATGGATGCTGATTCACTGGATGTTTTCAAGAGAGAGTTAGATTTAGCTCTTAGGGCTAACTGAATCAAGGGATATGGGGAAAAAGCAGAAACGGGGTACTGATTGTGGATGATCAGCCATGATCATATTGAATGGCAGTGCTGGCTCGAAGGGCCGAATGGACTACTCCTCCACCTATTTTCTATGTTTCTAAGACTCTAAGTGTTTACAGATTAGCTTTGTGAAGGGCTTTGATCTGAACTAATTTCCTCTTCTATGAGTGGGTGGGGGGAAATAAAACGGAAGTGTTTTTTCTATATCGACTTCGACAAATCTTTTAATATTTAAACCACAATCAATCTTCTAGTTTCAAAGGTTTATAAATGGAGCGATGTATCTGCTGATAAAGGAGCATGTTGGTGTCTAATTGATTATCATTCTGCAGAATTAGTCAGAAACCAAGCAAATGTCTTCCTGTGGAACTTTTAGTTGTTTAGCTCAGAGGCCCAGATGTTACGTTAGTGTTGGCGTGTGCCAAACTGCCGAGGGGAGTGGTCACCCTGCCTCACAGTTGGTCCGCACCAAACGTTCCCAAAGAATCTTTCTTTAGACCTTCGACCTTTCCTCAGACTAGACTTATCGAGACTAAATGATCCCAGGAATTATTTGGGTTAACCTATGATGAGCGTTTGTCGGCGCTGGGCCTGTACTCGCTGGGGTTTTTGAAGAGCGAGAGGGGGCCTCATTGAAACGTGCGGAATAGTGAATGACTTTGGATCGAGTGGATGTGGAGAGGATGGTTCCACTGGTGGGAGAGTTTAGGGCCAGAGGTGATAGGCTCAGAATTGAAGGACGTTCTTTTAGGAAGGAGATGAGCAGGTATTTCTTTAGTCAAAGGGTGGTGAATCTATGGAATTCTTTGCCACAGAAGGCTGTAGAGGCCAAGTCAATGGATATGTTTAAGGTAAAGATTGAAAGATTCTTCATTAGCAAGGTCGTCAGGGTTTTGGGGAGAAGGCTGTGGATATTTTTAAGGCAGAGACAGATAGATTTTTGATTAGTACAGGTGTCAGAGGTTACGAGGAGAAGGCAGGGGAATGGAGTTCGGAGGGCGAGATAGATCAGCCATGATTGAATGGCGGAATAGACTCGATGGGCTGAATGGCCTAATTCTAGTCTTATCACATGGCTTCAGAGATAGATCACAGAATAAGTCATAAGGTCATGGGCTAGGAGCAGAATTAGGCCATTCGGCCCATCAAGTCTACTCCCACCAATGGAAACATCCTGGCCTTTGGGCACTTCCGAATTAGGCCCTTCAGCCCACCGAGTCCGTGCAGATCAGCGATCACCCCGTGTACTTGCGCTAGCCCACACACCTTCTGGTGCAACGGTAGAGTTGCTGCCTTACAGCGCTAGAGACCTGGGTTCGATCCCAACTACAGGTGCTGTTTGTACAAAGTTTGTACGTTCTTCCCGTGACCGCGTGGGTTTTTTTCCCCAGGTGCTCCCGTTTCCTCCCACGATCCAAAGACGTACAGGTTTGTAGGTTAATTGGCTTCGTTGAAATTGTAAATTGTCCGTTGTGTGTGTTTGTGTGTGTGTGTGTGTGTGTGTGTGTGTGTGTGTGTGTGTGTGTGTGTGTGTGTGTGTGTGTGTGTGTGTGTGTGTGAGAGATAGTGTTAGCAGACGCGGTGGGCCGAAGGGTCTGTTTCCATGCTGTCTCTCTAAACTAAACTAAACCAAATTTTCCCTGGAAGCTTTCTTTAGAGAAACAGCACAGACACAGGCCTCACCGACCAGCGACCCCTCTCCTCCACATTAACACTACCCTACACACACCAGGGACAATGCACAGTCTCTTGACCAGAGTAGAGGAATCGAGGACCAGAGGCCATAGGTTCAAGGTGAGGGGGGAAAAGATTTAATAGACATTAGACAATAGGTGCAGGAGTAGGCCATTTAGCCCTTCGAGCCAGCACCGCCATTTAATGTGATCATGGCTGATCATCTCCAATCAGTACCCCGTTCCTGCCTTCTCCCCATATCCCCTGACTCCGCTGTTTTTAAGAGCCCTATCCAGCTCCCTCTTGAAAGCTTCCAGAGAACCTGCCTCCACCGCCCTCTGAGGCAATAGGAGTCGAGGGGTGACTTTTTCACACAGAGGGTGGTGGTTCTATGGAACAATCTGGCAGAGGAGGTAGTTGAGGCTGGGGCTAACCCATCGTTTAAGAAACAGTTAAGACAGATACATGGATAGGACAGGTTTGGAGAGATATGGACCAAGTCCCACCTGGACAGGCAGGTGGGACTAGTGTAGCCGGGACATTGTGGGCCGAATGGCCTGTTTCTACACTGTATCACCACTCTGTGACTCTGATGTTTCCACGTCCACCAATGGTTTGTGAAGTGGGAACCGTTCCTTGCACTGCACACAAGTATCCTCCTTACCCGGCAACCTGTTCAACGTTACCCAGTAGTGCTCATCCGGGCTGTAGGTGTCCGCCGACCACTTCAACAGGTCCAAGGCGCGCCGATCCTGGAGGACAAACTCCACGAAGGCGGCGGTCAGGGCGTAGTAAGCAGACCCGAAGTATATGGTGAGGTTGTGTGGCGGGGGGGGTTTGAGTGCCTTGGTCCGGAGGACCCGGGAGTTGTTGATGGAGAGGATCTGCTTGTACACATACTTGGTGCGGGCCACGGCGTGCTTGGGCGGCAACACCCCCGGCGTGATGTTCTTGCCCTTGAAGGTCTTGAGATGCCGGACGATGTCCAGGTTGGTTTTCAGGGGGTAATCCTGGCCGCACAGGTTGAGGACGTACCTCCAGCCGCTCTTGAAACGGAGCAGGTCCCTGAAGCAGTTGAGGTCGGCTTCCACCCGGGATATGCCGGCGTAGATGACGGGCTCGTTCTTGGAGGCCAGGAAGACGTTGGCGAAGCAACTCTGGAGAAGGTCCAGGCGCCTCTGGAAGTGGCCCGGGCTCTTCTGGTCGACGTGGATGCAGTAGACATTGTGGCGGCGGTAGACGGCCCTGAACAGCCTCTCGAAGGTGGAGAAGTCCTTGTGCAGGGTGATGATGAAGGCCAGGGGGAAGGCGATCTCCTCCGCCACCGGTGGGCTCTTGGAGGCGAGGAGCAGCGGCCGGAGCCGCCGGCAGTAGCCGCCCTCCTGGTCCTGGTCGCCCGCAGCCGCAGCCGCCTCCGACCGCCTCCGCCCCTTCTCCCTCTCCCAAGCGAACACCTTGTCGCCCTGCAAGTAGGACTGGCACAGAGGGTACAAGGCGTCCCAGTCCCCGTCCCCGTCCCCCTGCGAGAGGCCGTGGGGAGCCGCTGCTCGGTCCCAACGCGGGTTCAATTGCCCGCCGTAGATCCAGCAGCAAACCAGGACCAGCCCCGACAACGCCGAGAAAGTTAGTATCTTCCAGCTCGTCCTCATTCCTCAAGCAAGCGACAACCTTCTCCCCTTCCTCTTTCCCTCTATCTCTCCTCTCCCTCTCTCCCCCCCTCCCCTCCCTCTCTGCCTTCCTCTCCCTCTCTGTCTCTCCTCCCTCCTCTCCCTTCCTCTCCCCTCCTCCCCTCCCTGTCTCTCTCCCCCTCTCCTCCCCTCCCCCCCCACTCTTCCCCTCCTCTCACTTCCCTCCTCTCTCCCCTTCTCACTTCCCTTCTCACTTCCCTCCTCTCTCTCCCCTTCTCACTTCCCTCCTCTCTCCCCTTCTCACTTCCCTCCTCTCTCCCCCTCCTCTCTCTCCCCCTCCTCTCTCTCTCCCCTTCTCACTCCCCTCCTCACTTCCCCCCCTCTCTCCCCCTCCCTCTCTCCCCTCTCCCCTTTCCCCGGGCGGTGGGAGTAGCGAGAGGCGAACCCTCCACGCCCACCTTGGTCTGGGGCGTCTCACCCAGTGAGATGAGGAGCCGACAGTGCGCTGTCTACCAGTGTCTCTCTGCGGCTGTTTATCTATCCTTGCCCGCGCTGGGACCGCGGGGAAGATGCGAACAATACTCGGAAATTAACACTTTCCACTCCGGAAACATTGTGCGGTCTCAACAATTACTTCTAGCGCCTGGCTACTCTTAAAGTGGCCGCTTGCGTACTGCGCCTTGAGGCTACAGAAGTGAAACACGACATAAGACCGGTGCAAAGGATTGGGGATGTGCAAAGATTGGGCAGGGGAGGGAGGGGGAGGGGGGGAGAAGGAAAGTCAGTCTACCCCATGACGGAAGAGGGATGGCTGAGTACAGTTTGATAGCCACAGGGAAGAAGGATCTCCTGTGGCGTTTTGTGCTGCATCTTGGTGGAACCAGTCCGTTGCTGAAGGTGCTCCTCAGGTTGACCAGTGTGTCATGGAGGGGGTGAGCTGTATTGTCCAAGATTGCCCAAGATCAAAGGTCAGTTTATTGTCAGGTGTACCGATTAAGGTGCAACTCGAGGAGTTAATGGTTAAGAAGGGACTGCAGATGCTAGAAAATCGAAGGTAGACAGAAATGCTGGAGAAACTCAGCAGGTGAGGCAGCATCTACGGAGCGAAGGAAATAGGCAACGTTTCGGGCCGAAACCTGAGGAGTTAATGGTTTATCAGTGCTGGTCCAGGTTGGGGAGTGGGCAAATAACTGGCAGATGGAATACTGTGTAACATTGTTTGCATTCATGCATTTTAGTTATAAAGTCATGTGAAAGTAGAATTAGGCCATTTGGCCCATCAAGTCTATTCCACCATTCAATCATGGCTGATCTATCTCTCCCTCCTAACCCCATTCTCCTGCCTTCTCCCAAGAATCCCTGACTAATCTATCTAGAATCAAGATTCTATCTCTATCTATCTCTGCCTTAAGAAACATCCAGTGGGCATATCCAGCATGTTAAGAGGAATAAAGGCATAGACTATTTTCTAAATTCAGAATTCAGAGGTACAAAGGGACTGGTGCAGGATTCCCAAAAGGTTAATTTGCAAGTCAAATCGGTAATAGGAAATAATAATCCAGTCTGTAGAATTCTCTTCCTCAGAGGGCGGTGGAGGCCGGTTCTCTGGATACATTCAAGAGAGAGCTAGATAGGGCTCTTAAAGATAGTGGAGTCAGGGGATATGGGGAGAAGGGAGGAACGGGGTACTGATTGGGGATAATCAGCCATGATCACATTGAATGGCGGTGCTGGCTCGAAGGGCCAAATGGCCTACTCCTGCACCTATTGTCTATTGTCTAAATGCAATGCCAGCGTTAACACTACCCGATACACACTGGGGACAATTTACTATTTTGATCAAAGCCAATTAAAGGTTTCAAAGGTTATTTTATTAGTCACCTACACCTTGGTGTAGTGAAATGCTTGTTACCAATGCAGCACATAAAAAAAGAATACAAACATGACAATAATAAAGAAATTTAAACATAAAAAACATCCTCCCCACAATGGTTTCCATTATGAGGGGAAGATACAAAGTCCAGTCCCATCCCCATGTCCACCCATAGTCGGGCCTATTGAGGCCTCCGCAGTCGCCGCTATGGAGGCCCGATGTTCATACAATTCATACAATTAACCTAGAAACCAGCACATCAGATCACGGGGGAACGTACAAACAGTGGGAGGATACCAGAGCCGGCGCCGGGGATGGGCAAACTCACATATAACAATTACAGCACGGAAACAGGTCATCTCGGCCCTACAAGTCCATGATTAAAAGTCCCACCTGCCTGCACTCATACCATAACCCTCCATTCCCTTCTCATCCATAATGCCTACCAATTTATTTTCAGATACAGACACTCTCTGAGTAAAAGAAGTCCCCTCATGTTACAAACATGCTCATCTCGGGGAGAGACATAGAACGTACAAACTCCGTACAGACAGCTCCATTCCCCCGCCTATCCAATTTATTTTTAAATGATCAGGCCTCCCCCACTTCGCTCATTCCACACCACTCGGGTTCCCCCCCGGCTTGGAGGGAAAAGCTTGCAGCAACTCATTTTAAAGTAGAGAATAAAGACCTAGATCTACCCAATCTATTCCTCTCATTTGATAGAAGTATATATAATTCAAAGAGGCATAGATGAGTTGGACATTCAGAAACCTCTTCCCAGGGCAGCAATGGCCAACACTAGAGGGCTTAGGTATAAGATGAGAGAGGGAAAGTTAAATGAAGATATGTGGGGCACCTTTTTTTTTACACAGAGAGTGTTGGGAGCCTGGAACACGCTGCCAGGGTCATAAGGTCATAAGTGATTGCAGTAGCAGTATGCCGTTCGGCCCTTCAAGTTTACTCTGCCATTCAATCATGGCTGATCTATCTCTCCCTCCTAACCCCATTCTCCTACCTTCTCCCCTTAACCTCTGACACCCGTACCAAGCGAGAATCTATCTATCTCTGCCTCAAAAATATCCACTGACGGCCTCCTCAACCTTCTTTGGCAAATAATTCACCACCCTCTGACTAAAGAAATGTCTCCTCATCTCCTTCCTAAAAGAATGTCCTTTAATTCTGAGGCTATGACCTCTAGTCCTGTACTCTCCCACTAGTGGAATCATCCTCTCCACATCCACTCTATCCAGGCATTTCACTATTCTGTATGTTTCAATGAGGTCCCCCCCCCCTCATTCTTCTAAACTCCAGTGAGCACAGACCCATTGCCAACAGAATGCTGGAGTAACTCAGCGGGTGAGGCAGCACCTATGGAGAGAAGGAATGGGCGACGTTTCGGTCGACACCCTTCTTTGGGTCGAGACCCTGTGGCAGGTCATGTCGTTCGTCTGTGATTGAGTATTTGGAGAAAGTGACAAAGTGATGAGAGTGAGGGTTGGGCAATAGATGTCGTCTACATGGATTTCCGTAAGGTACTTGATAAAGTCCCTCGTGCCAGGCTGTTTAAAATGTAGGTTGTTGGGTTCCAATATCATACTCGTGGGGGCAGAGGTGGAATATTGTTATTCTATCTACGACCAGTAGCGTTCCACGGGGACCCGTGCTGGAACTGATAAACAGCTCGGTGCAAATAAAGATGTGTTGAATAGAAGTTGAATAGTGGAATAGATTGGGTAGATGTACAGAGTCTTTTACCCAGAGTAGGGGAATCAAAGACCAGAGGACATAGGTTCAAGGTGAAGGGGGTAAAGATTTCATAGGAATCAGAGGGGTAACTTTTTCACACAGTGGGTGGTGGGTGAATGGAATAAGCTGCCAGAGAAGGTAGTTGGGGCTGGGACTATCCCATAGATTAAGAAACAGTTGGACAGGTACATGGATAGGACAGGTTTGGAGGGATATGGACCAAGCGCAGGCAAGCTGGGACTTTGTTGGCCAGTGTGGGCGAGTTGGGCCGAAGGGCCTGTATCCACACTGTGTCACTCTGAGTAAGTATATCAAAAATATATAGTGGGATAGAAACATAGATCATAGAAAATAGGTGCAGGAGTAGGCCATTCAGCCCTTCAAGCCTGCACCGCCATTCAATGTGATCATGGCTGATCATCCAACTCAGTATCCCGTACCTGCCTTCTCTCCATACCCCCTGATCCCTTTAGCCACAAGGGCCACATCTAGCTCCCTCTTAAATATAGCCAATGAACTGGCCTCAACTACCTTCTGTGGCAGAGAGTTCCACAGATTCACCACTGTGTAAAAAATGATTTTCTCATCTCGGTCCTAAAAGACATCCCTCTTATCCTTAAACTGTGACCCCTAGTTCTGGACTTCCCCAACATCGGGAATAATCTTCCTGCATTTTCCTCAGAGGGCTGTGGAGGCCGGTTCTCTGGATACATTCAAGAGAGAGCTAGATAGGGCTCTTAAAGATAGTGGAGTCAGGGGATATGGGGCGAAGGCAGGAACGGGGTACTGATTGGGGATAATCAGCCATGATCACATTGAATGGCGGTGCTGGCTCGAAGGGCCGAATGGCCTACTCCAGCACCTATTGTTTATTGCCTATTGTCTATTGCCTATTGTCTAAATGCAATGCCAGCATTAACACTACCCGATACACACTGGGGACAATTTACTATTTTGATCAAAGCCAATTAAAGGTTTCAAAGATTTCAAAGGTTATTTTATTAGTCACCTACACCTTGGTGTAGTGAAATGCTTGTTGCCAATGCAGCACATAAAAAAAGAATACAAACATGACAATAATAAAGAAATTTAAACATAAAAAACATCCCCCCCACAATGGTGGAGGTTCTACTGCAGTTGTACAGGGTCTTGGTGAGACCACACCTGGAGTATTGCGTACAGTTTTGGTCTCCAAATCTGAGGAAGGACATTATTGTCATAGAGGGAGTGCAGAGAAGGTTCACCAGACTGATTCCTGGGATGTCAGGACTGTCTTATGAAGAAAGACTGGATAGACTTGGTTTATACTCTCTAGAATTTAGGAGATTGAGAGGGGATCTTATAGAAACTTACAAAATTCTTAAGGGGTTGGACAGGCTAGATGCAGGAAGATTGTTCCCGATGTTGGGGAAGTCCAGGACAAGGGGTCACAGCTTAAGGATAAGGGGGAAATCCTTTAAAACCGAGATGAGAAAAACTTTTTTCACACAGTGAGTGGTGAATCTCTGGAACTCTCTGCCACAGAGGGTAGTTGGCTATATTTAAGAGGGGGTTAGATGTGGCCCTTGTGGCTAAGGGGATCAAAGGGTATGGAGAGAAGGCAGGTACGGGATACTGAGTTGGATGATCAGCCATGATCATATTGAATGGCGGTGCGGGCGCGAAGGGCCGAATGGCCTACTCCTGCACCTAATTTCGATGTTTCTATGTTTCTATGAATGTTAGGGGAAAGTATACAGTGAATGGCAAGACTCTTAACAACATTGATGTACAGAGGGATCTTGGGATCCTAGTTCATAACTCCCTGAAAGTGGTAACACAAGTAGATAGAGTAGTAATGAAGGCGTATGGCATGATGCCTTCATTGGTCAGGCCATAAGGGTCAGAAAGTCATGGTACATGGTTGTATAGGATATTGATTGGGCTATATCTAGAGTATTGGAGGAACAGCACCTCATATTCCGCCTGGGGACCTTGCGTCCGGATGACATTAACGTTGAATTCTCCCAATTTTGCTAGCCCTTGCTGTCTCCTCCCCTTCCTTAACCCTCTAGCTGTCTCCTCCCACCCTCCTATCCGCCCGCCCTCGGGCTCCTCCTCCTCCCCTTTTCCTTCCTTTTCTCCCCCCCCCACCCCCCATCAGTCTGAAGAAGGGTTTCAGCCCGAAACGTCGCCTATTTCCTTCGCTCCATAGATGCTGCTGCACCTGCTGAGTTTCCTCCAGCAATTTTGTGTACCCTCGATTTTCCAGCATCTGCAGTTCCTTCTTGAACATCTAGAGTATTGTGTTCAGTTCTACACACTATAGCAGAAAGAAGAAGAAGAGAATTCCACAGATTCCACTGATCCACTACAATGCTGCCTGAATTAGAGAGTTTCTAATTATAAGGAAATATTGGACAAACATGGCTTGTTGATTCTGATACATTGGAAGCTGAGGGGTGATCCAATGGAAGTTACGAAGTTTAATGGAGATGTGTGTTTTACACAGAGAGTGGTGGGCCATTGGTCTACTCCACCATTCAATCATGGCTGATCTATCTCTCCCTCCTAACCCCATTCTCCTGCCTTCTCTCCATGATCCCTAACACCCGTATTAATCTATCTAGAATCACAAATCTATCTATCTCTGCCTTAAAAAACATCCAGTGGGGGGGCAAGGAACGCGTTCCCATTGGGTGGTGGTGGAGACAGATACGATAGTGATGTTTCATAGTTCATAAATTCATACGTGATAGTAGAATTAGGCCATTCGGTCCATCAAGTCGACTCCGCCATTTAATCATGGCTGATCTATCTTTCCCTCTCAACCCCTTTCTCCTGCCTTTTCCCCATAGCCCCTGACAGCCGTACTAATCAAGAATCTATCAATCTCTCTCTTGTAATATTTCCATTGACTAGGCCCCAGCAGCCTTCCGTGACAATGAATTCCACATGTCCTACGAGATCAGGCATTTAAGGGGCTTTTAGATAGGCACACGGATAGGCAAGGAATAGACGCATATGGATCACATGCTGGCAGAGGAAATTAGTTCTCCAGAGATGCTGCCTGACCCGTTGAGTTACTCCAGCACCTCTCACTACCTTCTGCTGGCTGCAGGCTCTGTGCTGTCCAAACACAGACAAATATTCAGTCCAAAGTACAAAGCATGAAAGAGGTTAGGAGGGAGAGATGGAGCAGCCAATTGAATAGCTCAGTAGACTTGATGGGCCGAATGGCCTAATTCTGCTCCTATCACTTGTGAACATGTACATTGCCAACAAAATCTGCCTCAACGACTTCCTTTTTGTTCCAAACGCTACATAATTTTGTAATATATAAAATTGTGAGATGCATAGATAGGGTAGATATTCAGACCCTTTTTTTCAGGGTGTAAATGTCCAACCCTAGGGGGCATAGCTATATAGGGCGACACAGTGGTAGAGTTGCTGCCTTACAGCGCTTTCAACGCCAGAGACCCAGGTTCGATCCCGACTACGGGTGCTGTCTGTACAGAGTTTGCACGTTCTCCTCGTGATCGCATGGGTTTTCTCCAAGATCTTCAGTTTCCTCCCACTCTCCAAAGACTTACAGGTTTGCAGGTTAATTGGCTTTCTCTCAATATAAAATTGTGTGTAATGTTGGGTAGTGTTAATGTGCGGGGATCGCTGGTCGGCGTGGACTCGGTGTGCCAGGGGGCTTGTTTCCCCGCTGTATCTCTAAACTAAACTAAACTAAAAGGTGAGAGGGGGAAGGTTTAACGGAGATGTGCGGGGGAAGTCTTTTACACAGAGGGTGGTGGAGGCCTGGAACGCATTGCCAGAGGTGGTGGTGGAGGCAGAAATGATCGAAGCATTTCAGATGCTTTGAGTTAGGCACATGGATGTGCAGGGAATGGAGTGACATGGGTTATGTGTAGGTAGAATGGGACTAGTGTAGATGGGGCATGTTGGACAGCGCAGGCAAGTTGAGCAGAAGGGGCTGTTTCCACACTGTATGACCCTAGATAAGTGATGATCTTGGCTTCATACTCGGCAAAGACACGGTGGGCTGAAGGGCCTGTTCTTGCACTGTACTGTTCTATGTTCTATGGCACATGGATGTGCAGGGAATGGAGGGACATGGATCACGTGCAGGCGGAGGGGATTTGTTCAATTTGTTCAAAGCTAAACCTCAGGTGTGCCTTGTGAATATACAGGCACCAGGTGGGAATTTGTGCTTTATTTAGGTAAACACTTTGGAGCTGTGCGGAAGGATAGTTATTTTTAATCCTAGCCGTGTACAGGATGGCTTCAAGAAAACATCACATACTCTTCCCAGGTTTGGAGGGATGTGGACCAAGCGCAGGCAGGTGGGACAAGTGTAGCTGGGACATGTTGGCCGGTGTGGGTAAGTTGGGCCGAAGGGCACTGCATCACTCTCTGACTGTGACTCTCTCAAAATCCATCAGGAAAATATGGCAGAAAAGGGGCCACCATTGTATGCAGTTCTGGTCGCCCCATTTCAGCAAAGACATAGAGGCGGTGGAGAGTGTGCGCAGATGCTTTGTCAGAATGCTGCCTAGATTAGAGGGTTTTGGCTACAGAGAGTGGCAGGATAGACGTGGATCGTTTTCTCTGGAATGTCGGAGGTTGAGAGGTGACTTAGGGTCAGTAGCGGACTGGGTCTAAAAATATTGGTTGCCAGGAGACAAAGGGGGCCCACTTCATCAGGGGCCCACTTGCCATCGGGCAAGCTGACACCCTGGCCAGTCCGCCACTGCTTAAGGTCATAGATTCATAGAGTAATACAGTGTGGAACTTGCTCACACCTGCCAACAATGTCCCAGCTACACTGGTCCCACTTGCCCGCGCTTGGTCCATAACCCTCCAAACATGTCCTATCCATGTACCTGTCCTACTGTTTCTTAAACGATGGTATATTCAATCAATCAATCAATCAATCAACCTTTATTGTCATCTTGCAAGCAACAGTTGTACAGTGCAAAATGAAAAGACGTTTCCCAGTGAATAGCTTCAACTACCTCCTCTGGCAGCTTGTTCCATTCACCCACCACCCTCTGTGTGAAAAAGTTACCCCCTCGGATTCCTATTAAATCTTTTCCCCTTCACCTTGAACTCATGTCCTCTGGTCCTCGATTCCCTTACTCTGGGTAAAAGACTCTGTGCATCTACCCGATCTATTTCTCTCATTTGATGGAAGTATATAAATTTCAAAGACGTATAGATGGGCTAGACACTCAGAAACCTCTTCCCAGGGCAGCAATGGCCAACACCAGAGGGCATAGCTATAAGATGAGAGGGAAAGTTAAATGAAGATATGCGGGGCACCTTTTTTTTTTACACAGAGAGTGGTGGCGGCCTGGAATGCATTGCCAGGGTCATAAGTGATCGGAGTTGAATTAGGCCGTTTGGCCCATCAAGTCTATTCTGCCATTCAATCATGGCTGATCTATCTCTCTCTCCTAACCCCATTTTCCTGCCTTCTCCCCATAACCTCTGATACCTGTACTAATCGAGAATCTGTCTATCTCTGCCTCAGAAATATCCACTGACGGCCTCCACAGCTTTATGTGGCAAATAATCCCACAGATTCACCACCCTCTGACTAAAGAAATGTCTCCTCATCTCCTTCCTAAAAGAATGTCCTTTAATTCTGAGGCTCAGACCTCTAGTCCTGGACTCTCCCACTCGTGGAAACATCCTCTCCACATCCACTCTATCCAAGCCTTTCACTATTCTGTATGTTTCAATGAGGTCCCCCTCCTCATTCTTCTAAACTCTAGCGAGTACAGGCCCAGTGCCGACAAACGCTCATCATACATTGACCTACTCATTCCTGGGATCATTCTTGTAAACCTCCTCTGGACCCTCTCCAGAGCCGGCACATCCTTCCTCAGATATGGTGTCCGAATTTGCTCACAATATTCCAAATGCAGCCTGACCAGCGCCTCGGTGTTACATCCTTGGAGCGGTGGTGGAGGCAAACACATCCATCATCGGCTCTGACCTCCCTACCATCAAGGGATCTATCGCAGTCGCTGCCTCAAAAAGGCTGGCCGCATCATCAAGGGCCCACACCATCCTGGCCACTCACTCATCTCCCCGCTGCCTTCAGGTAGAAGGTACAGGAGCCTGAAATCTGCAACATCCAGGTTCAGGAACAGCTTCTTCCCCACAGCCATCAGACTATTAAACTCAACTCAAACAAAAATCTGAACTTTAATAACCTATTGCACTTTATCTGGTTATTTATGTGTGTGTGTATATATATTCAATGGTATATCTGACACACTGATCTGCTCTGTATTTATTTATGCCTATTACATTCTGTTGTGCTGAAGCAAAGCAAGAATTTCATTGTCCTATCTGGGACACATGACAATAAACTCTCTTGAATTTCTTGAATCTTGAATCTTAATATGATAATGGTGTTTAAGTTTTTAGATGGAAGTGCAGAGAATAGAGAGATATGGATCATGTACTGGCAGATGAAATCAGATTAACTTGGCATCATGTTCGGCACCAACATTGTGGGCCGAAAGGCCTGTTCCTGTGCTGTACTGTTCTATGTTCTATGTTCTAGTACAGAGTTCTCCCAGCAGTTATTTTTTTTAACCCAGACTTCATCATCAGCGGCCACTTCTTTCTCTATATCCCTACTCCATTGCGAATTCGCTTTGAGGAGTTCCCAATATGAAGAAGTTTCCCGATTGGAAAGTGGAGAGAAAGGGGGTGGGTGGGAGAGAGGGAGGGAGAGCATAGTGGTAGAGTTGCTGCCTTACAACTCCAGAGACCCAGGTTCGATCCTGACCACGGGTGCTTGTCTGTACGGAGTTTGTACGTTCTCCTCTTGACCTGCGTGGGTTTTCTCCAAGATCTTCGGTTTCCTCCCACACTCCAAAGACGTACGGGTTTTTAGGTTAATTGCCTTTTTGTAAATGTAAATTGTGTGTACGATATTTGTAAAGCTGATCGGTGCAGACTCGGTGGGCCAAAGGGCCTGTTTCTGCTCTGTATCTCTGAGTGAAACAAAATTAAATTAAACTTATGGCAACATGTATGGGAGGCAAGCTACAGCAGGTTGGTGGGGGGGGGGGGGGGGGGGGGGGGGGGGGAAGGGGGGGGGGGGGGGGGAGAGAGAAATGTTGTGTTGCGATTGAAGTTTAGTCTGGTTTAGAGATAGGGCATGGAACAGGCCCTTCAGCCCACTGAGTCTGTGCCGACCATCGATCCCCGTTCATACCTGTTTCTATGTTATCCCACTTCCTCATCCACTCTCGACGCATTAGGGACAACCTACAGAAGCTAATTAACCAACAAACCTGTTTAAGAATGAACTGCAGATGCTTGAAAATCGAAGGTACACAAAAATGCTGGAGAAACTCAGCAGGTGCAGCAGCATCTATGGAGCAAAGGAGATAGGCAACGTTTCGGGCCGAAACCCTCCTTCAGACTGAAAAAGGGTTTCGGCCCGAAACATTGCCTATCTCCTTTGCTCCATAGTTGCTGCTGCACCCGCTGAGTTTCTCCAGCATTTTTTGTGAACCCACAAACCTGCACGTCATCAGCATGTGAGGGGAAACCGGAGAGCCAGGAGGAAACCCAAGCGCTCACAGGGTGAACGTGCAAACTCCACACAGACAGCACCCGAGATCGGGACCGAACTTTAGTTCCTTGCGCTGTGTGCCGCCCTTAAGTGCTGCTGTTTCACACAAAGGGTGGTCTTGGGTGTATGAAACGAACTGCCAGAGGAAGTAGTTGGCTATCCCATCGTTTAAGAAGCCGTTAGACAGTCACATGGATAGGGCAGGTTTGGAAGGATATGGACCAAGATACGCAGGTGGGATACTGTCGTGGGACGGTGTATATATATAGTGTTGTGCACAGCGCCCTAGCGAGACCACACCTGGAGCATTGTGTGCAGTTTTGGTCCCCTAATTTGAGGAAGGGCATTCTTGCTATTGAGGGAGTGCAGCGTAGGTTTACAAGGTTAATTGGATGGCGGGACTGTCATATGTTGAGAGAATGGAGCGGCTGGGCTTGTACACTCTGGAATTTAGGATTAGAGGGGATCTTATTGAAACATAGAAACAAGAAACATAGAAAATAGGTGCAGGAGTAGGCCATTCGGCCCTTCGAGCCTGCACCGCCATTCAATATGATCATGGCTGATCATCCAACTCAGTATCCCGTACCTGCCTTCTCTCCATACTCCCTGATCCCTTTAGCCACAAGGGCCACATCGAACTCCCTCTTAAATATAGCCAATGAACTGGCCTCAACTACCTTCTGTGGCAGAGAATTCCAGAGATTCACCACTCTCTGTGTGAAAAATGTTTTTCTCATCTCGATCCTAAAAGATTTCCCCCTTATCCTTAAACTGTGATCCCTTGTTCTGGACTTCCCCAACATCGGGAACAATCTTCCTGCATCTAGCCTGTCCAACCCCTTAAGAATTTTGTACGTTTCTATAAGATCGCCCCCTCAATTTCATGCATTAATGCATTTTGTTGTCTCTGTACTGTACACTGACAATGACAATTAAAATTGAATCTGAATCTGAATCTCAATCTTCTAAATTCTAGCGAGTACAAGCCGAGTCTATCCAGTCTTTCTTCATATGAAAGTCTTGACATCCCAGGAATCAGTCTGGTGAACCTTCTCTGTACTCCCTCTATGGCAAGAATGTCTTTTCTCAGATTAGGAGACCAAAACTGTACGCAATACTCCAGGTGTGGTCTCACCAAGACCCTCTACAACTGCAGTAGAACTTCCCTGCTCCTATAATCAAATACTTTTGCTATGAATGTTAACATACCATTCGCTTTCTACACTGCCTGCTGCACCTGCATGCCTACTTTTAATGACTGGTGTACCATGACACCCAGGTCTCGTTGCATCTCCCCTTTTCCTAGTCGGCCACCATTCAGATAATAGTCTATTTTCCTGTGTTTGCACCAAAGTGGATAACCTCACATTTATCCACATTATACTGCATCTGCCTTGCATTTGCCCACTCACCCAGCCTATCCAAGTCACCTTGCAGCCTCCTAGCATCCTCCTCACAGCTAACACTGCCCCCCAGCTTTGTGTCATCCTCAAACCTGGAGATGTTGCATTCAATTCCCTCGTCTAAATCATTAATATATATTGTAAATAGCTGGGGTCCCAGCACTGAGCCATGCGGTACCCCATTAGTCACTGCCTGCCATTGTGAAAAGGACCCGTTTACTCCTACTCTTTGCTTCCTGTCTGCCAGCCAGTTCTCTATCCACATCAATACTGAACCCCCAATACCGTGTGCTTTAAGTTTGTATACTAATCTCTTATGTGGGACCTTATCAAAAGCCTTCTGATAGTCCAGATTTAACACATCCACTGGTTCTCCCTTATCTACTCTATTAGTTACATCCTCGAAAAATTCTATAAGATTCGTCAGACATGATTTACCTTTCATAAATTCATGCTGACTTTGTCCAATGATTTCACCACTTTCCAAATGTGCTGCTATCCCATCTTTAATAACTGACTCTAGCAGTTTCCCCACTACCGATGTTAGACTAACTGGTCTGTAATTCCCTGTTTTCTCACTCCCTCCCTTTTAAAAAAAGTGGGGTTACATTAGCTACCCTCCAATCCTCAGGAACTACTCCAGAATCTATTTCTGGGGCTACTTCCTTAAGTACTCTGGGATGCAGCCTATCTGGCCCTGGGGATATATCGGCCTTGAATCCATTCAATTTACCTAACACCACTTCCCGGCTAACCTGGATTTCACTCAGTTTCTCCATCTCATTTGACCCCCGGTCCCCTGCTATTTCCGGCAGATTATTTATGTCTTCCTTAGTGAAGACAGAACCAAAGTAGTTATTCAATTGGTCTACCATGTCCTTGTTCCCCATGATCAATTCACCTGTGTCTGACTGCAAGGGACCTACATTTGTTTTAACTAATCGTTTTCTCTTCACATATATATAAAAACGTTTGCAGTCAGTTTTTATGTTCCCTACCAGTTAAGATTATTATGGGTTTGGACACGCTAAAGGCAGGAAACATGTTCCCGATGTTGGGGGATTCCAGAACCAGGGGCCACAGTTTAAGAATAAGGGGTAAGCCATTTAGAACGGAGAAGAGGAAACACTTTTTCACACAGAGAGTTGTGAGTCTGTGGAATTCTCAGCCTCAGAGGGTGGAGGAGGCCAGTTCGCTGGATACTTTCAAGAGAGAACTAGATAGGGCTCTTAAAGATAGTGATCAGGGGATATGGGGAGAAGGCAGGAACGGGGTACTGATTGTGGATGATCTGCCACGATCACATTAAATGGGTGTGCTGGCTCGAGGGGCCGAATGGCCTACTCCTGCACCTATTGTGTATTGCCTATTGTCTATTGTGTAGATGGGGCATGTTGACCGGTGTGAGCAAGTTGGGCTGAAGGGCCTGTTTCCTCGCTGTATCTATGACTATGACTCCTTGTTGAGGTCAAGGAGCGGGCTTCGGATATTAGTTTAGTTTAGCATTGACGTACAGTTTAGTTTAGTGTTGTACATAAGTTTAGTTTACAGTTGAACTGTCGTCCAGCAACAAGCTTTTGTTTGCGTGCTACCCAGTCAAAGAATAGACTGCACATGACGACAATCAAGCTGTCCAATGTACACAGATAAAGGATAAAAGGTACAACAGTTAGTGCAAGGCATAACATTGATGTGTGATAAGGATATTTCAAAGGTTTCCAATGAAGTAAATTGGAGGTCAGGACTGTACTCTAGCTGGTGAGAGGACCGTTCAGTTTCGACTTTAGAGATACAGCGCGGAAACAGGCCCTTCGACCCACCAGTGATCACCACGTACGCTCATGTGTATGAAGGAACTGCTGGTTTAAATTGAAGACAGACACAAAATGCTGGAGTAACTCAGCGGGACAGGCAGCATCTTCTGCTGAGGTAGAGAAATGTGGTCGGGAATGGGCGACGTTTATCGCTGGGGTGTAAGCTGCCCAAGCGAACTATGAGGTGCTGTTCCTCCAATTTGCGCTGGGCCTTTCTCTGACAGTGAAGGAGGCCCAGGACAGAAAGGTCAGTGTGAGAATGGGAGGGGGAGTTAAAGGTTACACAAAAAAGCTGGAGAAACTCAGCGGGTGCAGCAGCATCGATGGAGCGAAGGAGACCCTTCTTCAGACTGATCGGGGGCGGGGGTGGGTGGGGACAAGAAAGGGAAAAGGAGGAGTAGCCAGAAGGCTGGGGGGATGGGAGGAGACAGCAGGGGGGCTTCTTCAGACTGATGTCAGGAGACCCAGGACAGAGAGGTCGGAGGCGGAGTGGGAGGGGGAGTTGAAGTGCTGAGCCCCACCGGGATTGGAGTGGGCGTCTAGAGCACGGGAGCGATCGGTAGAGGGATAAAATGTGGTCGGAGACAGTAAGACTGGTCGGTGAACTGGGAAGGGGGAGGGGATGGAGAGAGAGGGAGAACAAGGGCTACTTGAAGTTAGAGAAGTCAATGTTCGTATCGCTGGGCTGTAAGCTGCCCAAGCGAACTATGAGGTGCTGTTCCTCCAATTTGTGCTGGGCCTCTCTCTGACAGTGAAGGAGGCCCAGGACAGAAAGGTCAGTGTGAGAATGGGAGGGGGAGTTAAAGTGTTGGCCAACCAGGAGATCAGGTTTGGGCGAAGGTGTTCAGGTGAGGCAGAGGTTCACTTGTACCTCCCATGCCCCGAGTCCGCACCGACCAGCGATCCCAGCACACTAACACTATCCTACACACACTAGGGACAATTTATATTTATACCAAGCCAATTAATCCACAAACCTGTACGTCTTAGGAGTGTGGGAGGAAACTGGATATCTCAGAGAAAGCCCACACAGGTCAAGGGGAGAACGTACAAACTCCGTACAGACAGCATCCGTAGTCAGGATCGAACCCGGGTCACAGGTGCTGTAATCGCGGTAAGGCAGCAACTCTACCGCTGTGCCACCTTGCAACCATTATTCCAGCTTTTGGTGTCTATTTACGGTTTAAACTAGCATCTGCAGTTCCTTCCCATGGTGCATGTCATTCACTCTACTGTGCATGCCGTATTCTCCAGAATTAAGGTGTGCTGTGCACTTTTATGAGTTGTCAATTAATGCAATTCTTCAGCCTTAAACCAGCCGTACCATCTATTAGAATCTGCTGCCCCATAACATTGTATGGTTCATTCATTCACATGAGATCAAATTATAGACTTTAGAGATATGGCGTGGAAACCGACCCTTCGGCCCTCCGAGTCCGCGCCGACCAGCGGCCACCCCGCACACGAGCCACCATCCGACACACAATCGGGACAATTTACAATCTGCAGAAGCCAATTAACCTGCACGTCTTTGGAGTGTGGGAGGAAACCGGAGCACCCGGAGAAAACCCATGCAGGTCACTGGGAGAATGTACAAAGTCCGTCTATAACTCTCGTTTCCCTTTTCCCTAACCAGTCTGAAGAAGGGTCTCGACCCGAAACGTCACCCATTCTTTCTCTCCATAGTTACTCCAGCTTTTTGTGTCTGTCTGCAAAGGATATGGTCAGGCAGAGTGCACTTCCCAATAGGACAGATAGGCGCAAAGCGCTGGAGTAACTGAGCTGGTCAGGCAGCATCTCTGGAGAAAGAGGATAGGTGACGTTTTGGGTCGGGACCCTTCTTCAGACTGAAAGTAGAGGGGAGGGTGTGATACCCTCTCCCATCGGGCAAAAGATGCAGAAGTGTGAAAACGCACACCTTCAGATTCAGGGGCAGTTTCTTCCCAGCTGTTATCAGGCAACTGAACCATCCGACCAACAACTACAGAGCAGTCCTGACCTACTATCTACTTCATTCGAAACCCTTGGACTATCTTTAATATGACCTTATGAACAGTAATCACAGTGAATGATGGATGAAATAAGAGCCAAATTAGGCCATTCGAACCTCAAATCTACTCCACCATTCAACCATGGCTGATCTATCTTCCCCTCTCGATGCCATTCTCCTGCCTTCTCCCCATAACCCCTGACACTATTTGATTAGTACGGGTGTCAGAGGTTATGGGGAGAAGGCAGGAGAATGGGGTGCGGAGGGAGAGATAGATCAGCCATGATTGAATGGCGGAGTAGACTTGATGGGCCGAATGGCCTAATTCTACTCCTATCACTTATGACCTTTTGACCTTATGACCTTATGACCCGGAAAGATACTGAGCAAATCAACGGAACTAAAGAGAAACAGGTGTCGCAGAAGAACTAATGTCCGAGCCTCCACCACTGAGTGTTAAAGTAAGTGGCAGTGGGGATAGCAGCTGTGATCTTGTGAAATTCCCTAAATTCTGGAAAGAAGCCGGCAGATTGGAAAAGTTCAAAAGGGAACGAACAGGGAAACGGGATAGCAGGCCAAGATCCTGTTGGACATGAAGCCATACACAACATGCTGGAGTAACTCAGCGGGGACAGGCAGCTTCCTACATTCTGACAACTTGCTGCCAAATTTGACGCAATGCCTTCAATTCTTGAGCTCCAAAACTAACAGCAAAGGTTGCTCTCTGTCCCTTTCAGTTCAAGAGTCAAGAGGCATAAGGTCATAAGGACATAGGTGATAGGAGCAGAATTAGGCCATTCAGCCCATCAAGTTAAAAAAGGTGAATCGCGGGGCTTGTTTGAGTTAAAAAAAACTATCGCGGGGCTTGTTTCCGCAGAGGCCCAGGAGCCGTTACAGAGGGAGGAGGAACCAAAATCTGCAACGTTCCATTCGTAGATCACACTTCAAGTTAAGGGGGCTGGTGGAAGCCTCTGATTGGTCGAATGGACTAAAGGAAGCAGCCGTTACGGGACTAGAGGAAGCAGCTGATTGGCTTGTATCCTGGGTAAGGCTTTGTATTGTATTCGGATAACGGGGAGAATGAGGACCAGGGCAGTTTACTGTTCTGGATGTCAGATGTGGGAGGTCATGGAGTCTGAGTGCCCTCCAGACGTCCACATCTGCGCCAGGTGCGTCGAGATGGGGCTCCTAAGGGACCGTGTCAGGAACCTGGAACAGCAACTCGATGACCTCTGTCTGCTCAGGGAGAGCGAGGAGGTCATAGAAAGGAGTTACAGGGAGGTGGTCACTCCAAGACCACGGGAGACAGAGAACTGGGTCACAGTTAGGAAGGGCAATGGGCAGAGGCAGGGACTGGTGAGTACCCCGGTGGCTGTACACCTTGAAAATAAGTACTCATGTTTGAGTAAGGGTGGGGGAGACAGCCTACCTGGGGGCAGCGACAGCGGCCGGGCCTCTGGCACAAAGACCGGTCCTGTTGCTCAGAAGGGTAAGGAAAAGAAGAGGAGGGCAATTGTAATAGGGGACTCTATAGTCAGGGGGTCGGATAGGCGATTCTGTGGACGCAGACAGGAGACCCGGATGGTAGTTTGCCTCCCTGGTGCCAGGGTCAGGGATGTGTCTGAACGTGTCCAAGAAATCCTGAAATGGGAGGGAGAGGAGCCTGAGGTTGTGGTACATATAGGTACCAACGACATAGGTAAAAAAAGAGAAGAGGTCCTGAAAGAAGAATTTAGGGAGTTAGGTAGAGAGTTAAGGAGAAGGACTGCAAAGGTAACAATCTCAGGATTACTGCCTGTGCCACGCGACAGTGAGAGTAGGAATGGAGCGAGGTGGAGGATAAATGAGTGGATGAGGGACTGGTGCAGTGGGTATGGATTCAAGTTTCTGGATCATTGGGACCTCTTTTGGGGAAGGTGCGACCTGTACAGAAAGGACGGGTTGCACTTGAACTCGAGGGGGACCAATATCCTGGTGGGGAGATTTGCAAAGGCTACCGGGGAGACATTAAACTAGTATGGTTGGGGGGAGGGACTCAAATTGGGAAAGCTAGCAGTCAGTGTGTGAGGCAGGAGGCAGAGAATGGTGGCACTCTGACCCAAAATGTAGGGGAGAGAGAAGAAAAAGACAATAAACAGAGAATAAGAGAGGGTGGGTTTCTTAAATGTGTATATTTTAATGATAGAAGCATTGTAAGAAAGGTGGATGAACTTAGAGCCTGGATTGACAGGAAGTATGATGTCAGCGACTGCACTTCCTGAGGAAACTAAAACAGGCCTCACTTCCCACCAACATCCTCAGGACTTTCTACAGGGGTACGGTGGAGTCTGTACTCACGTACTGCATAAATACGTGGTACTGCACCTGCAACTGCTCGGACAGGAAGGCTCTGCAGAGGGTAGTGAGGGGAGCAGAGAGGATCATTGGCGTCTCCCTACCCTCGGTACAAGAACTGTTCCAGAGCCGCTGTCTGAAAAAAGCTCAGAGAATTGCTAAGGACAAACTGCACCCCCTCCACATACACCTGGATCTCCTGCCATCAGGCAAGAGATATCGAAGCATCAAAGCCCGGACTACAAGACTGCTAAACAGCTTCCTACCACAGGCTGTGAGGCTGCTAAACAGTCACTCTGTACTCAGTCACTTGACTCTGCGGCTGGCACGGACACTTTAATAACTGGCACTGGCCACTCAAATCAGCTGCCCCGGACATTTTTATGATTGGTTTATTGTATTTTAACATTGTGTTTTACCTGCTTTTAACTATTTATACTGTTCCATCATGGGCTGGATTGTTTTTAGTGTTATTATGTGTGAAATGTTTTAAATTTCATGTGCGATGCTCCGGTATTCCCTGGGAAACGTCTTTTCATTTTGCACTGTACTTGTTGCTTGCAAGATGACGATAAAGGTTGATTGATTGATTGATTGATTGATTGATTGTGGCGATCAGTGAAACATGGTTGCAGGACAGCTGTGATTGGAAACTAAATATTCCAGGATTTCATTGCTTCAGGTGTGATAGAATTGGAGTGGCAAGAGGTGGAGGTGTTGCATTGCTTATGGAGTACATTTAAAGGTGACATTTTAAGAGTACAGAATCTTTATGTCCCTGTTCGGTTGAAAGGAAATAGTAAAAATTGGAAAGAGTCATGGTTTTCAAGGGAAATTGGATACTTGGTTCAGAAAAAGAGAGAGATTACAATAATTATAGGCAGCATGGAGTAAATGAGGTGCCTGAGGAGTATAAAGAATGTAAAAAGAATCTTAAGAAATAAATTAGAAAAGCTAAAAGAAGACATGAGGTTGCTTTGGCAAGTAAGGTGAAAGTAAATCCAAAGGGTTTCTACAGCTATATTAATAGCAAAAGGATAACAAGGGATAAAATTGGTCCATTGGAGAGACAGAGTGGACAGCTATCTGCGGAGCCAAAAGAGATGGGGGAATTATTGAACAATTTCTTTTCTTCGGTATTCACCAAGGAGAAGGATGTTGAATTATGTGAGGTAAGGGAAACTAGTAGAGTAGCTATGGATACTATTTCAAAGTAAAAGAAGTACTGACACTTTTGAAAAATATAAAAGTGGATAAATCTCCAGGTACGGACAGGATATTCCCTAGGACATTGAGGGAAGTTAGTGTAGAAAGAGCAGGGGCTATGACAGAAATATTTCAAATGTCATTAGAAACGGGAATAGTACCGGAGGATTGGCGTACTGCGCATGTTGTTCCATTGTTTAAAAAGGGGTCTAAGAGTAAACCTAGCAATTATAGACCTGTTAGTTTGACGTCAGTGGTGGGCAAATTAATGGAAAGGATATTTAGAGATAATATATATATAAACATCTGGATAAACAGGGTCTGATTAGGAACAGTCAACATGGATTTGTGCCTGGAAGGTCATGTTTGACTAATCTTCTTGAATTTTTTGAAGAGGTTACTCGGGAAATTGATGAGTGTAAAGCAGTGGATGTTGTATATATGGACTTCAGTAAGGCCTTTGACAAGGTTCCTCATGGAAGGTTGGTTAAGAAGGTTCAATGGTTGGGTATTAATGGTGGAGTAGCAAGATGGATTCAACAGTGGCTGAATGGGAGAAGCCAGAGAGTAATGGTGGATGGTTGTTTGTCAGGTTGGAGGCCAGTGACTAGTGGGGTGCCACAGGGATCTGTGTTGGGTCCACTGTTGTTTGTCATGTACATCAATGATCTGGATGATGGTGCGGTAAATTGGATTAGTAAGTATGCAGATGATACTAAGATAGGTGGGGTTGTGGATAATGAAGTAGATTTTCAAAGTCTACAGAGAGATTTATGCCAGTTGGAAGAGTGGGCTGAAAGATGGCAGATGGAGTTTAATGCTGATAAGTGTGAGACGCTACATGTTGGCAGGACAAATCAAAATAGGACGTACATGGTAAATGGTAGGGAATTGAAGAATGCAGGTGAACAGAGGGATCTGGGAATAATTGTGCACAGTTCCCTGAAAGTATAATCTCATGTACATAGGGTGGTAAAGAAAGCTTTTGGTGTGCTGGCCTTTATAAATCAGAGCATTGAGTATAGAAGTTGGGATGTAATGTTAAAATTGTACAAGGCATTGGTGAGGCCAATTCTGGAGTATGGTGTACAATTTTGGTTGCCTAATTATAGGAAGGATGTCAACAAAATAGAGAGAGTACAGAGGAGATTTACTAGAATGTTGCCTGGGTTTCAGCAACTAAGTTACAGAGAAAGGTTGAACAAGTTAGGGCTTTATTCTTTGGAGCGCAGAAGGTTAAGGGGGGACTTGATAGAGGTCTTTTTAAAATGATGAGAGGGATAGACAGAATTGACGTGGATAAGCTTTATAGTGAGAGAGAGAGTCACACCGAGCCCAAGTGTCTGTGGGAGTCCTCTCTGAGCCATCTATTTTATACATTGATTTAGACAAAAAAGCATCCAGACAAATGGTAATGAACAAGGACACTCAGAATGCAATGGAAATAACATTTAGCTGTGGAAAGTTACACTGGAGCAAGATTAGCCGTTCGGCAAGTTCCGTGATAGACTCTTAATCGAGACCTGCCAATTACTTGTGCCCTAAGCAGTTTCGGTAAACATTCTTGTGCAGACACAAATAGAATACACAAGGAAATAGTTACATACATTTTTCCATCAGTCTACTCTGCCATTCAATCATGGCTGATCTATCGTTACACAAAAAAGCTGGAGAAACTCAGCGGGTGCAGCAGCATCTATGGAGCGAAGGAAATAGGCAACGTTTCGGGCCGAAACCCTTCTTCAGACTGATCGGGGGCGGGGGTGGGCGGGGACAAAAAAGGGAAAAGGAGGAGGAGCCCGAAGGCTGGGGGATGGGAGGAGACAGCAGGGGGGCTGAGGAGGGGGAGGAGACAGCAAGGACTAACAAAATTGGGAGAATTCGATGTTCATGCTTATCTCTCCATATGGCTGATCTATCTCTCCCTCCTAACCTCATTCTCCTGCCTTCTCCCCATAACCCCGACCCTCGTACTAATCAAGAATCCATCTATTTCGCCACCTCCAGCGGGATCCCACCACTAGCCACATCATCCTATCACCACCTTTCCGCAGAAACCGTTCCATCCGCAACTCCCTGGTCAACTTGTCCCATCCGGCCCAAACCACCCGCTCCCCAGTTACTTTCCCTTGCAACCGCAGGAGATGCACACCTGTCCCCCACACCATATAACATATAACAATTACAGCATGGAAACAGGCCATCTCGGCCCTACAAGTCCATGCCGAACAACTTTTTTCCCTTAGTCCCACCTGCCTGCCCTCATACCATAACCCTCCATTCCCTTCTCATCCATATGCCTATCCAATTTATTTTTAAATGATACCAACGAACCTGCCTCCACCACTTCCACTGGAAGCTCATTCCACACCGCCACCACTCTCTGAGTAAAGAAGTTCCCCCTCATGTTACCCCTAAACTTCTGTCCCTTAATTCTGAAGTCATGTCCTCTTGTTTGAATCGTCCCTATTCTCAAAGGGAAAAGCTTGTCCACATCAACTCTGTCTATCCCTCCCATCATTTTAAAGACCTCTATCAAGTCCCCCCTTAACCTTCTGCGCTCCAGAGAATAAAGACCTAACTTATTCAACCTATACCTCCCCTCTCGACTCCATCCAAAGACCCCAACGGTCTTTTCAGGTGAGGCAGAGGTTCACTTCCACCTCCTCCAACCTCATCTACTGCATCCGCTGATCCAGGTGTGGATTCCGGTATATCGGCGAGACCAAGCGCAGCCTCGGCGATCGTATCACTGAACACCTCCGCTCAGTCCACCTGAACCTACCTGATCTCCCGGTTGCTCAACACTTTAACTCCCCCTCCCATTCCCACACTGACCTTTCTGTCCTGGGCTTCCTCCATTGTCAGAGTGAGACCCAATGAAAATTGGAGGATCAACACCACATATTTCGCTTGGACAGCTTACACCCCAGCGGTATGAACATTGACTTCTCTAACTCCAAATAACCCTCTTTCTGTCCCACCCCTGCCCTAGTTATCTGACTAGTTTCACTGTCCTCTTGATTATTGGTTGTATGCACCTTCCCCTCAGCCAACAATGAACCAACCTACATTTCCTTCAGCCTCATCTGCTTTGATCTGTCATTTTCACACCTCACCCTTCCATATCTCTAGTCTCTCTCTGCCTCAGTCTGAAGAAGAGTCTCGACCCAGAATCTCACTCATTGCTTCTCTCCAGAGATGCTGCCTGTCCCGCTGAGTTGCTCCAGCATTTTGTGTCTATCCCCTTGCTTGACAGTTGTCTTCGTTTGAAACGTTATTGCAATTAAATAACTTGTTAACTCTCTCACGTCTCGTAAGGACATAAGTGATAGGAGCAGAATTGGGCCATTCGGCCCATCAAGTCTACACTGCCATTCAATCATGGCTGATCTACCTCTCCCTGCCAACCCCACTCTCCTGCTTTCTCCCCATAACCCCTGACACCCGGACTAATGAAGAACCTGTCTATCTCCACCTTAAATATATAGACTACTAGACCAAGTGCAGACCCGCTGGGTCTGTTCCCCCAACGTGCGGTTGTGGGGGGGATGCGGCATGCAGCGTCACACACACTAACTATCCCCCCGCACTCACGCTAATTACCTCCCCTGACATTATATTAATATTATCAATTTGCTCCTTTTACCCCATAACCACCCTATCTACTGACGCATAGCCCCCAACTTGCAGTCACATCTAGAGGGGGGGGGGGGGGGGGGGTAGAGAGTTAGGGCAGATAGAGAAGGGGCAGAGACAGAGAGACAGAAACACAGAGAGAGGGACAAGAGAGAGGAGAGGGAGGAGGAGAAGAGGAAAGGGTGGGGGGGGGGGGAAAGGGGGGAAAGGTGGGGGGGGGGGGAGGGGAGGAAAGAGAGAGGGTGAAAGTGAGGGGGAGAGAAAGGGGGGGCTGAGAGGGTGGGGAGCAGGGAGGGGGAGGGAGGAGGAGGGAGGGTGGAGGGGTGTGTGGGGTAGGGGGGTGGAGGGGAGGGGGTTTAGGGGAGGACGGGAGAGAGAGAGAGACAGGGGGAGAGAGAGGCGGGGAGGAGAGGGGGGGGGGAGGGGGGGGGGAGGAGAGAGGGGGGGAGAGGGGGGGAGGAGAGAGGGGGGGGGAGAGAGGGGGGGAGGAGAGAGGGGGGAGGAGAGAGGGGGAGGAGGAGAGAGGGGGGGAGGAGAGAGGGGGGGAAGAGAGGGGGCGGAGGAGAGAGGGGGGAGGAAAGAGGGGGGAGGGAGAGAGGGGGGGGAGGAGGAGAGGGGGGGGGAGAGGGGGGGGGAGGAGGGGGGGGGAGGGGGAGGGGAGGGGACAGGGGAGGGAAAGGGGTAGGGGTGTGTGGAGGGAGAGGGGCGGTGGGGGAGGGAATGGAGGGGGAGGAGGGGGAGAAAAAGAGGGGAGAGAGAGAGAGGAGAGGAGGGGGGGGGGGGAGAGGACAGGGGGGAGGGGGGAGGAGAAAGGGGGGGGGAGAGAGGGGGGGAGGGGGGGAGGGGAGGGGAGGGTGAGGGGAGGGGAGAGGTGGGGAGAGGGAGGGTGGAGGGAAGGGGGGGGGGGGTGTGTGGAGGGGAGGGGGGTTTTGGGGGAGGGACGGGGGGGGAGGGAGGGGAGGGGGAAGAGGGAGGGAGAGAGGTGAGGGGGAGGGAGAGGTGATGGGGGAGAGGAGAGGGAGGAGAGGGGAGGAGGCGGGAGTGGGAGGGGGGGGGGGAGAGGGGGGGAGGAGAGGGGGGGGAGGGGGGGGGGAGATTATGGGGGAAAGGGGAGGGGGAGGGGAGGGGAGGGGGAGGGAGGAGGGGAGAGGGGGAGAGGGGGAGGGGAGAGGAGGAGGGGAAGAGAGAGAGAGAGAGGGAGGGAGGGGGAGAGAGAGAGAGAGAGAGAGAGAGAGAGAGAGAAAGAGAGAGAGAAAGAGAGTGAAAGAGAGAGAAAGAAAGAGGAAGAAAGAGAGAGAGAAAGAGTAAGAGGGGAGAGGGAGAGAGAGAGAGAGAGAGAGGAGAGGGAGAGAGAAGGGGAGGAGAGAGAGAGAGAGAGAAAGAGAGAGGGATAGGGAGAGAGAGGTGGGGAGAGAGAGGAACCCAAACCCCCCAAACAACCATTTGCAGGCAGTGCTTTTTTTATTTCAAACTAACCATATTTTATTTTCAATCCACATTAAGGGTGCTTACTCACAGGTGTGAAGAAATTTGTTCAGTGTCATTCAGAGCTCAGAGTGCCCTCCATGTTACAGAATGATTGAGGCACACCACTTGCAGAGACTGATTGAGGCACACCACTTCCTGGTTTTATAGTCTCTCCATCTCCCTCCAGCAGGGGCAGCAGAGAGAATGGGGAAAGTTGTAAAAACATTAATAACTCTGTCAATTTTCATCGACGGGGAAAAATCCTCGGCACACACGTGGCGGAGGGGGGCTCTGAGCGAGGTGGCCAAAAATGACGGCCGTAGGTGGCGGCGTTCTCTCGGAAACCGCAGCACAAAAGCCGAAACCGGTCAAGAACAGAGTTTTAGTGATATAGATAGACAATAGACAATAGGTGCAGAGTAAACCATTCGGCCCTTTGAGCCAGCACCGCCATTTCACTGTGTACCTCACACTTCACACTGCCACTCAACTTTGTGTCATCCGCAAATTTGCTAATGTTACTTTTAATCCCTTCACCTAAATCATTAATGTATATTGTGAAAAGCTGCAGTCCCAGCACCGAGCCTTGCGGTACCCCACTAGTTACAGCCTGCCATTCTGAAACGGACCCGTTAATCCCTACTCTTTGTTTCCTGTCTGCCAACCAATTTTCCATCCATATCTCATTGAAACATATAAGATTGTTAAGGGCTTGGACACGCTCGAGGCAGGAAACATGTTCCCGATGTTGGGGGAGTCCAGAACCAGGGACCACAGTTTAAGAATAAGGAGTAAGCCATTTAGAACGGAGACGAGGAAACACTTTTTCTCACAGAGAGTGGTGAGTCTGTGGAATTCTCTGCCTCAGAGGGCGGTGGAGGCAGGTTCTCTGGATGCTTTCAAGACAGAGCTAGATAGGGCTCTTAAAAATAGCAGAGTCAGGGGATATGGGGAGAAGGCAGGAACGGGGTACTGATCAGCCATGATCACATTGAATGGCGGTGCTGGCTCGAAGGGCCGAATGGCCTACTCCTGCACCTATTGTCTATTGTCTATTGTGTCTTCAACATAGGTACTGGTGTAGCGGCACCTGCTGGTGCTTTGTGGTAATCGAACCTTGGGAGTTACATGACAATTTCCTTGGTTTTGCTGATGTTGAGTGCCAGGTAGTTTGAGGAACACCACTCTGACAGCTTCAGGACCTCATCTCCGCACGCTGCCTCGTCTCCTCCTGATACGATTCTGACCACCACGGTGTCATCCGCGAGTTTAATGATGGAGTTTGTGGAGTGGATGGGAGTGCAGTCATAAGTGTACAGAGCGTAGAGGAGTGGACTCAGCCCACAGCCCTGTGGAGAACCAGTGCTGAGAGTGAGGGTGGAGGAGCAGTGGGGCCTATTGTGATTGTCTGTGGGCGGTTTGTGAGGAAGTCCTTTATCCAGGCACAGGTGAGAGGGGGGAAGTCTAAGTCCGACAGCTTGTTGACCAGTATGTCAGGGAAAATTAAAGCTGAGCTGTAGTCAATAAAAAGGATCCTTACATGGTTCCCTGGATGTTCCAGATGACTCAGTGCAGTGTGGAGGGCAGTGGCGATGGCGTCTTCCGTCGATCTGTTTGCTCTAAAGGAAACTGATGAGGGTCAAGGTTTGGAGGGGGGTCGGCTTTGATGTGCTGTGAAATTCATTAATCGCAACGTTTAAGAAACTTTTAGACAGGTTTAGAGGGATATGGCCCAGATGCAGGCAGGTGGGACTGGTGAAGATGGGACGGTGTAGGCATTGGGCTGAGGGACCTGTTTAAACGCTGTATCACCCTATGACTTATCTATGACTCTGTGAATCTAGCCTTTATTCTAACCATCATCCTATCAACCTCTGGCAACCTATTACCTGTCATGCTTTGTTCTGCCTCTACTCTCGCTGATCTCCCCCCCCCCCCCCCCCCCCCCCCCCCCTTACACACAGAGGGTGGTGGGTGTATGGAACAAGCAGCCAGAGGAAGTAGTTGAGACTGGGACTATCCCATCATTAAAGAAACAGTTGAACAGGTACATGGATAGGACAGGTTTGAGGGGGCATATGGACCAAGCGCAGGAAATGGAGGGATATGGCCCAGATGCAGGCAGGTGGGACTGGTGAAGATGGGACGGTGTAGGCATTGGGCTGAGGGACCTGCATTTCGTTGTCTCTGTACTGTACACTGACAATGACAATTAAAATTGAATCTGAAATTGAATCTGAAAGTGGGACTAGTGTAGCAGGGACATTGTTGGCCGGTGTGGGCGAGTTGGGCCAAAGGGCCTGTTTCCACACTGTATCACTCTATGACAATCAGTGTGAAGAAGGGTCGCTTCTATGACAATCAGTGTGAAGAAGGGTCGCTCTCTGAAATGTCACCTATCCATGCTCTCCAGAGGTAGAACATAGTACTGTACAGCACAGGAACAGGCCCTTCGGCCCACAATGTTTGTGTCGAACATGATGTCAAATTAAACTGAAGTCATCAGCCTGTACGTGATCTGTATCCCTCTATTCCCTGCACTTCCATGAGTCTATCTAAAAGTCTCTTAAACACCACTATTGTATCTGTCTCCACCACCACCCCAGGCAATGCGTTCCAGGCCGCACCACCCTCTGTGTAAAACACTTGCCCCACACATCTCCATTCAACTTCGTAACTTCTAATGGATCACCCCTCAGTTCCCAATGTTCCAGAAGCAACAAGCCATGTCGGGGTGGGAGATTGCAACCTTCACGTGGTCCGCCCTGCTTCGACGAATGCAATCAACCCAGCGTGCACAATCAAATAAAATCAAATAGAACAAGTTGTCCTATAGCTTTACCCTCTCACCCTGGCCACAAACTCTTTGAATCACTTCCCTCTGGAAGGCGACTCCGTACTGTCAAAGCTGCCACAGCAAGACATAAAAACAGATATTTTCCACGAGCAGTAGCTCTACTCAATCACCAAAATTTGTAGCCTCCTTTTGCTCTGGTATTTTATTTAATTCACGTGTTTAATCACTAATGTTTCATTATTAATGTTTAACGTTTTATGTGTCATTCCCAACTGTCACTGTATGTCGTTGTCACTTGCGAGCGGAGCACCAAGGCAAATTCCTTGTATGTGAATACTTGGTCAATAAACTTATTCATTCATCATTAACTCATTTAACTTGAGGTTTGCACTCCATACGCAAGAAGAACAATCCATGTTTGTCCAATCTTTCCTTATAATTATTACTCTCTAATTCAGGCAGCATTCTAATAAACCTCTTCTTCATATTTCTGCTATAGCGTGTAGAACTGAACACAATACTCTAAATATAGCCTAACCAATATCCCATACCTCACCATGACTTCCTGACCCTTATACTCAATGCCCCGACCAATGCACGGAGCTATGAACTTGGACCTCAAGATAACTTCTGCACAAACTTGCCCTGCACATCTCCATTAAACTTTCCCCCTCTCACCTTACAGCTACGCCCTCTAGTGTTAAGAGATTTCCACCCTGGGAAAGTTGTCCTGTACACCTTATCTGTGCCTCTCATAACTTTATATACTTCCCTCAAGTTCCCCCTCAACCGCCGATGTTCCTGAGATGCTGCCTGGTGACTGGCTGAGCTGCACAGTAGCACAGCAGTAGAGTTGCTGCCTTACGGCGCCAGAGACCCGGGTTCGATCCTGACTACGGACGCTGTCTGTACGGATTTCGTACGATCTCCCCGTGACCTGCGTGGGTTTTCCCCGGTGTGCTCCGGTTTCCTCCCACTCTCCAAAGACGTACGGGTTTGTAGGTTCATTGGCTTCGGTAAAATTGTAAATCCGTCCCCAGTGCGTGTAGGATAGTGCTGGTGTACGGGGTGATCGCTGGCTGGCGCGAGCCTCGGTGGGCCGAAGGGCCTGTTTCTGCGCTGTATCTCTTGAGTCTAAAGTCCACACCCGAGCCGCTGACGGGTTCCACGAGTGGGTGAGTGGAGCAGGCCGCGAATCACGGTCCCGGTATCTTCAATCTCATAGGAAAATTCATATTTCTTCTCAAGGCAGGGTAAACAAAGTATTGCAATGCAATGTTGGAGGAAGGAACTGCAGATGCTGACTTAAACCGAATATAGTCACAAAAAGCTGGAGTAACTCAGCAGGCCAGGCAGCATCTCTGGAGAGAAGGAATTGGTAACGTTTCGGGTCGACACCCTTCTTCAGACAGACAGTAACGCAATGGTGAGTTGAAGAGGCAGACCAAACGAGGAGTACTGTAACCTTCAGAACATTTATTGAATTATGTCCGCTGCCTGTGGTGGGAGATTGCAACATTCACGTGGTTCGCCCTGCATCGACGAATGCAATCAACCTGGCGTGCACAATCAAATAAGATCAAATAGAACAAGTAACAACTGGGAAGGAACTGCCCCTGCATCTGGAGGTGGCACTAGTGGTGTCGCATTGATGGCAGCCTCTGCCTACAGTCCGTTTTTTCTATCTTTTTTTAAATTGTAGTTTGTCTTAACAGTATGTTTTGGAGGGTTCTTTAGTTTTTCTATGTGGGGAAGGGGGGTAGGGTAAGGGGGAACCCGTTTCCCAGTCACTTCTGGGCAAGGATGCGACTATTCTCCGAGTCGCGTCCTCGCCCCCCTCCTTGCGACCTGGATCAGTGCGGCCTTTCCTGCCGGGCACCGGACCAGAGCTTCAGCAGTGGCGGCGCGGCGCTGGATTCACTGCGGAGCGGGCAATGCCTACCTCAAGTCAAGTCAAGTCAAGTTTATTTGTCACATACACATACGAGATGTGCAGTGAAATGCAAGTGGCAATGCTCGCGGACTTTTGTGCAAAAGACAAACAACAAAACAACCAAATTATAAACACAATCATAACACACATATTCTTTTACATAATAAATAATGGAAGGAAAAACGTTCTGTAGAGTTAGTCCCTGGTGAGATAGGCGTTTACAGTCCGAATTGCCTCTGGGAAGAAACTCCTTCTCAACCTCTCCGTTCTCACCGCATGGCAACAGAGGCGTTTGCCTGACCGTAGCAGCTGGAACAGTCCGTTGCAGGGGTGGAAGAGGTCTCTCATGATTTTGTTTGCTCTGGAGTTGCACCTCCTGTTGTATAGTTCCTGCAGGGGGGTGAGTGAAGTTCCCATAGTGCGTTCGGCCGAACGCACTACTCTCTGCAGAGCCTTCTTGTCCTTGGCAGAGCAATTCCCAAACCAGATGATAATGTTCCCGGACAAGATGCTTTCCACCTGGATCGCCATCTGAAGCTCCGGAGCGTTGGGCCTGCATCATCAACATCGCGGAGCTGTGGTTCGTAGAGCTCCCAGAGCGGGCGGCGCTGACCTCAACATCGCGGAGTCCTGGGATCCCTTTGCCGAGGGCCGCCAGCGTGAATCTCCGCCTGTGGACTTCGGGAGCCGCGGACACCGGTGGGAAGCGGCCGATTCGGAGGTCCAAGCCGCTGAGGTTGTCCTCTCATTCCGACGTCGGAGTTCCATCATCCTGGCGAGCGGATCTGAGCAGCGGACCGCCCGTAGTGGCGACTGCGGAGGGCTAGGGAGGCCCCGACCATGGGTGAACATCAGAGGAAGAGGACTGACTTTGGTGCCTTCCCTCACAGTAGGCAACTTTGATGCTGCTGTGTGGGGGATGTTTTATGTTGGACTCTATCGTGTGTTGTGTTCTATATTTTATTTATATGGCTGTATGGTGACCACACATTTCACTGTACCAACTGGTACATGTGACAAATATATGTATCTTGTATCTTGAGGTTGAGGTTTTCACACTTCTATACCTTTTGTCCAACGGGACAGGTGAGAAGAGGGGAATGTTGTAGTGTGGGCGAGTTGCTATAGTTTGTTTTGTTGTTATTATTATTGTAAATAGTTGAATCAATTTAGTTTTGATTAAAGAAGGTGTCATTACAGGCTTAACAAGTTCACAAAGGCTTTTTAAAAAGTTTCACATCGCACTTTATGGCCAAACGACACACACAGAAAGTATGCACAAGGGCTGGGCAATTTGTTTAAACATTTAACGTGGTCATTTCAAAAGCAGCTCAACCGTGAAATTACAAAAACACATAACAATGTCACCGCATATTTTTATACAAGGCAAATAATGTGTAGTCACCTTCACAATGTGCAGTCACAATGGTTTTTCTTTCATCCCATAGCGACATAGTCATGCGGCACGGAAACAGGCCCTTCGGCCCAACTTGTCCATGCCGACCCATGCCCCATCTCCATTAGTCCCAACTGCCTGTGTTTGGCCTATATCCCCCTGGGACGGTGACAACGAGGAAGCTGACAATCAGTAAAATGAATCTGTGAGACTAGTTGGAGAACTACAGCAGGTGGATCTGTGGAACTCATTGCCACATATGGCTGTGGAGGTCAAGTCAATGGAAATTTTTAAGGCGGGGATTGACAGATTCCTAATTAGTATGGGTTTCTGGGGTTATGGGGAGAAGGCAGGAGAATGGGGTTGAGAGGGAAAGATAGGTCAGCCATGATTGAATGGCGGAGTAAACTTGATGCGCTGAATGGCCAAATTCTGCTACTATAAACTCCTAGAATTTATAAACTTACATTCAAGCTAATATCAATATAAGCAGGGAGGAGGTGGGACATGACCCTGACCGAGTCTCAAGATGATGTGGTACGAGCGGCTGCTCCCAGACAGACAACTGGGAGGAAGTGGACCCCATCGGGGGCTGTACAGCAAGTACAATCTGCTCTCAGGCATGGAGACATTGGAGGACATGTGCAGCAGGGAACAGGTGGGATTGGACTCAGGACAAGTCGACCCACATGGCACAAGGCAACATCCACCCAGAGAAGAAAGCTAGTAGTTGCTGAGGTCCGACAGCAAGAGGAGGCAAAGGCAGCAAGTCCAAACATGGCCAGTGGACTACCTGGGAAAACGTGGAGCATTGTAAGCTTACATGGAAGGATCTGTGGGAGATGGAAGGAAGCCGTCTTAGCTTCATCATCAGAGCCACCTACGATGTTCTTGTCACACCCAAGAACCTAAACCAGTGGCTTGGAGAAGATCCATCATGTTCTCTCTGCCAAACCCCAGCAACATTAAGGCACATCCAGTCTTTCACAAGGCCACTACACCTGGAGGCACAATCAGGTCCTGCTACAACTGGTGATTACCGTGGAAGGGAGGAGAACTACCACCAATGCCCTCCCTCCCTCAACGCCTGGTTTCTCGAACACCACCTTATGTAAAGGCAGGACAACTTCCAGAGAGGCCATTTGCAAGAAAGGACCCAAACCGTCCTGGACACTGCCCGAGACTGGAAAATGCCGGCTGATCTAGACCAGAAGCTTATCTTTCCACCAGAGATCATCACAACTAACCTCAGGCCGGACCTGATCTTGTGGTCAAACTCACAGAAGTCCCTGTACATCGTGGAGTTAACTGTGCTTTGGGAGGCTGCAGTTGATGAAGGGCATGAACGCAAATATCCGAAGTATTCAGACTTAGCAGCCGAGGCAGAACAACGAGGCTAGCGTACCCCGGTGCTCCCTGTAGAGGTTGGTTGTAGAGGGTTTGTAGCCGTGTCAACAACCAGGCTCCTGAAGGGAATGGGAGTTAGAGGACAGGCCTTCCTCTAAGCCGTCAGGTCGCTGTCAGAGGCTGCCGAGCGAAGCAGCAACTGGCTGTGGCTTAAGAGGAAGGACTCCAACTGGGATGCAAAATGAGCAGCAAGAGGGGTAACATGGAGGGGAGCGCACCTGGGAGGCCAGGTTGCTGTTGAGCCCTCTGGAGGTGGCGTGGGCCTATCAACGAAACACCAAGGAAGGAGAGTGACCCCAATGAAGTCTTTACCCCTACACCCACTCAAGATATTAAGCAGGTGCACATTATAGTAGGGATTGTAATAAGGGCATGAAAGAGGGAGGAAGATACAGAAGATAGACACAAAAAGCTAGAGTATCCCAGCAGGCCAAGCAGCATGATAGGCACAAAATGCTGGAGTAACTCAGCGGGACAGGCAGCATCTCTGGAGAGAAGGAATGGGTGACGTTTCAGGACGAGACCCTTCTTCAGACTGAGAGTCAGGGGGTACAGAGTTAGGCTTCACACGATCATAAGTGATAGGAGTAGAAATAGGCCATTCAGCCCATCAAGTCTACTCCGCCATTCGATCATGGCTGATCTATCTTTCCCTCCTAACCCCATTCTCCTGCCTACCATCCTTTTGTTTCATTGTCTATGTCTATTGCTCATATCACTACTTGTCATCTTCTTAGATGTGCAATCACCCAGATCCTGGTGAAAAAGGTGCCTGGAACATGACCATGTCACAGTAGATAGGGTGGTCAAGAAGGATTTCGGCACATTGGCCTTGTTCAGCTTGATCTGACGGAATGGCCACGTGTGTGCCAAGCAGCATAAGCCTTTTCCTCAGTAAGTGATCCCTTTAAATCATTTAAACCAGTTAAATGATTAAATCCTGCAAATGATCCATTTCTCAAGTGCCTTTGGTCGGAAACTCCTCTGTGTCCAGTCAGTACTGCTCACCATTCTGATGCTCCACCAACCCTAGCCATAACGTTCACTGTTCCAAGGACAATACCAACTACTGTAGCTGCTAAATGTAACTCAACTCCCTTCCGCTGTACTTGTGAATTTGAGCACAACAGTTCAGTTTAGTTCAGAGATACAGCGCGGAAACGGGCCCTGCAGCACACCGAGTCCGCGCCAACCAGCGATCCCCGCACGCTAACACTATCCTACACACACTAAGGACAATTCACTATGTTACCGAAGCCGATTAACCTATAAACCTGCACGTCTTTGGAGTGTGGGTGGAAACCGGAGCAACCGGGGAAAACCCATGCAGGTCACGGGGAGAACGTGCAAACTCCGTACAGACAGCACCCGTAGTCAAGATTGTCATCTTCAAAGATTTGCAATCACCCAGATCCTGGTGGAAAAGGTGCCTTGAACATGACGTCACAGTTAGATAGGGTGGTCAAGAAGGGTTTCGGCACATTGGCCTTTATCAGTCAGAGTATTGAACATAAAAGTAGAGAAGTTGTGTTGTACTAAGACGTTGGTGAGGCCACGTTTAGAGTATTGTGTTCAGTTCTGGGCACCACGTTATATGATAAATGTTGTCAAGCTTGAAAGGGTACAGAGAAGATTTACCTAGATGTTGCCAGGACTCATTGGACTGAGCTATGGGGGAAGGTTGAGCAGGCTGAGGCTTTATTCCTTGGAGTATGGGAGGATGGGGGATGATCTTATAGAGGTGTACAAAACAAAGGGAGGAATAGATTGGGTAGATGCACAGTCTTTTGCCCAGAATAGGGGAATCAAGAACTAGACGACATAGATTTGATGTGTGGGGGGGGAGGAGATTTAATTGGAACCTGAGGGATAACATTTCTTTTACACACAAAGGGTGGTGGGTGTACGGAACAAGCTGCCAAAGGTGGTAGTTGAGGCAGGTGCTATCGCAACGTTTAAGAAACATTTAGACAGGTACATGGATAGGACAGGTTTAGAGGGATTTGAATCCAAAACATTAGTATAGGTGGGGCAAGTGTAGATGGGCCATGTTGGTCGGCGTGGGCAAGTTGGTCCAAAGGGCCTGTTTCCGTGCTGTATGACTCTCGGACTCCGTTAAAGCCCTGTCCCACTGTACGAGTTCATTCAAGAGCTCTCCCTAGTTTAAAAAAAAATCAAACCCGTGGTAAACACGTAGATTGAACGTAGCGGATACATCGGAGCTCGGGGGCTTAACGCTAACGGCAGGTACTCGGGAAGACACGTGAAGATTTTTTAACGTTGAAAAATGTCCACGAGAGCCCCGAGTACCGACGAGTGGCCATTACCATGTTGAGTACTAAGTTACAGAGATAGGTTGAATAACAAGTTCTATTAACAAGTTCTTTAATCGCAATAACGTTTCAAACAAGGACAACTGTCAAGCAAGGGGATAGGCACAAAATGCTGGAGCAACTCAGCGGGACAGGCAGCATCTCTGGAGAGAAGCAATGAGTGAGATTCTGGGTCGAGACTCTTCTTCAGACTGAGAGGCAGAGAGAGACTAGAGATATGGAAGGGTGAGGTGTGAAAATGACAGATCAAAGCAGATGAGGCTCAAGGAAATGTAGGTTGGTTCATTGTTGGCTGAGGGGAAGGTGCATACAACCAATAATCAAGAGGACAGTGAAACTAGTCAGAGAACTAGGGCAGGGGTGGGAAAGAAAGAGGGTTATTTGGAGTTAGAGAAGTCAATGTTCATACCGCTGGGGTGTAAGCTGTCCAAGCGAAATATGAGGTGTTGTTCCTCCAATTTTCATTGGGTCTCACTCTGACAATGGAGGAAGCCCAGGACAGAAAGGTCAGTGTGGGAATGGGAGGGGGAGTTGAAGTGTTGAGCAACCTGGAGATCAGGTAGGTTTAGGTGGACTGAGCGGAGGAGTTCAGCGAAACGATCGCCGAGGCTGCGCTTGGTCTCGCCGATGTACCGGAATCCACACCTGGATCAGCGGATGCAGTAGATGAGGTTGGAGGAGGTGGAAGTGAACCTCTGCCTCACCTGAAAAGACCGTTGGGGTCTTTGGATGGAGTCGAAGGGGGAGGTATAGGTTGAATAAGTTAGGTCTTTATTCTCTGGAGCGCAGAAGGTTAAGGGGGGACTTGATAGAGGTCTTTAAAATGATGAGAGGGATAGACAGAGTTGATGTGGACAAGCTTTTCCCTTTGAGAATAGGGAAGATTCAAACAAGAGGACATGACTTCAGAATTAGGGGACAGAAGTTTAGGGGTAACATGAGGGGGAACTTCTTTACTCAGAGAGTGGTAGCGGTGTGGAATGAGCTTCCAGTGGAAGTGGTGGAGGCAGGTTCGTTGGTATCATTTAAAAATAAATTGGATAGGCATATGGATGAGAAGGGAATGGAGGGTTACGGCATGAGTGTAGGCAGGTGGGACTAAGGGAAAAAAGTTGTTCGGCACGGACTTGTAGGGCCGAGATGGCCTGTTTCCGTGCTGTAATTGTTATATGGTTATATGGTTACCATAAATCTCCGAGTTCGAATCAGGGCAAACTCGGGAGAACTCTTGGAATGAACTCGTACCGTGGGACAGGGCTATTACTCTACGGTGCAATAAAACACTTTGGAGAGTTCACCCGCATTTATAGCCACTTATTTTAGTACCAGAATATCTTCCCGGAAGGTATATTTTAGGCTGAACTGGGGAGATGCAAGCTAGCAGGCATGCTTGGCATAACACTTTCGGCAGCTGAATGCCAAGTTCGAAAGCTAAAATCCAGGTAAAATACCATGTACCTGCCAGCAAAACTCATCGCACACTTAGAATGACACAGAAGGTGACCATGGGACACCCATTACAGTTACATAGACGCCAGGCGAATTGACACAAATACATAAAATGACTACAATTTACTGCATTGTTGCATGGATCAAATGATTTGGATGATTAACAGAAAGTACATCATTTAGAGTTTAGTTTAGTTTAACACAATATATTGTATTAAATATTCTATAGGTAATATATTGTAATATTCTACAGGTCCACCACGGATGTTCCGGCAACTGGTGGTCCGGCACCTCCATTAATAAGGACAAAATTACGAGAGCGCATTTGAACCAATCAACCACCCACCAGATTTCCCCGGAAAATGTGGCGCCTAGACCGGGTGAGGCGGCTGATCTCCACCTCATTGGGACTTCCGCGACCGATCGGCTGGTCGGATTTGCCCCCTGTGGCCGGGGCTCTGGAACTCCGGCCCGGCCGGAGCCGGCAGATCCGTTCCCATAGCCGAATCCCGGGGCCGACTTTGCAGGCCGGTATCTCGGCCCCTCGGCGGCCTAGGCGGGCCGTTCTGTCGATCCGGCAAAAAGGATAATCCGGCAAGGCTCTGGGACCAAGGGTGCCGGAAAACCGGTGGTGGACCTGTATAGTACATCCAAACACACTGTAAGTGCAATCCGAACAGGTGTGTTATATTTAGCCTGTGAGTGAATGGTGTGTTGAAAGCAAGGGTATAGAGTCCCCAGTATACATAGATAACCTCATGTACTTTTTTGAAGCTAAAGAAATGTTCACACTTCTAGTTGAACATTTCTGCTTCTTCCGCACAACTGTACTTGAATTTTTAATACTGGCGATTACCAAAACCGTGAAGATTTGGAGCAGTTACAGGCAGTTTATTTGATCCATTTCATTTTGCAAATAATACCGGCTGAACATTTAACAATCACTTATCCGTAATGTTATCAGAAATATTAACTCGAAATAAATGAGCTAACACCTGCATTAGAGCAGCAGGCAGTGAAATATAGAGCTAATTATCAGCAATATTAATTTCTAGACTCCAAACAATATGAGAAGCGAGTACATTATTTTGTTATAAATAGTTTAACCATAACGAGTGCCCAATGATAGCTCAGTCTACCTCAGTGTAATATGCATAGCATAAAATATTATAAATATAATTTTTTTTTTTAACTACAAAATATGTAAAATACCCACAAAATACCAATGCCATTCCCGTTACAGGTTCCACCACCGATCTTCCGGCAACTGATGGCCCGGCACCTCCTTTAACCCAGACAAAATTACCAGAGCACTTTTTCGGGCCTTGTGCGTCTGTCCTAAAAATAGTTCATTGCTCACTCACTTTGTTAATTGTTAATTCTTTATTTAAGTTTCTAGCAGTCCATGGTGCTTTAGAGACAGATGAGCTGGCCCTGGAGAGGGTCCAGAGGAGGTTTACGAGAATGATCCCAGGAATGATCATGCGATGTGCGTTTGACGGCACTGGGCCTGTACTCGCTGGAGTTTAGAAGGGTGAGGAGGAGCCTCGTTGAAACATACAGAATAGTGAAAGGCCTGGATGTGGAGAGGATGTTTCCACTAGTGGGAGAGTCTAGGACCAGAGGCCGTAGCTTCAGAATTAAAGGACGTTCCTTTAAGGAGGATTCTCTTTAAAGTTAAACTGTGGAATTCATTGCCACAGAAGGCTGTGAATGACAAGTAAATGGATATATTTAAGGCAGAGATTGTCAGATTCTTGATTAATACGGGCATCAGGGGTTATGGGGAGAAGACAGGAGAATGGGGTTGAGAGGGAAAGATAGATCAGCCATGATTGAATGGCGGAGTAGACTTGATGGGCCGAATGGCCTAATTCTACTCCGATCACTTATGAACTTATGAGACATGGGAGGGGTATAATTAGTGGGTCAGAGGCGTATTGCTGAATTATTATTACGTGAGCTCTGTTGATCCGGCAAAATGGACAATCCGGGAAGGCTCTGGAACCAAGGGGTGCCGGAAAATCGATGGTGTTCCTGTACCCCTTTTACCATTGGGAATGGAATGCTTAGGTTTCCAACTGTCCAAACCATCCATGGCTAAAATACTTCCTGCAGATGCAAGGAAAAACATTCTTCATGTTCACTTCAACGATTTCCTGTGCAATTTGGTCATATTTACCTCACAAAAGATAAGTCGTTTCAATGCGCAGCAACTTGACATTTTGGAATATATATTAAGAGTCATACCACACAGAAACAGGCCATTCGGCCCATCTATTTTTTAGAGATGCAGTGCAGAAACAGGCCCTTCGGCCCAGCGAGTCCGCTCCGACCAGCGATCACCCCGCACACTAACACTATCCTACACACACTAGGGACAATTTCACACATACACCAAGCCAATTAACCTACATACCTGTTTGTCTTTGGACTGTGGGAGGAAACCGAAGATCTTGGAAAAAAACCCACCCAGTCACGGGGAGAACATACAAGCTCTGTATGGACAACACCCGTAGTCGGGATCGAACCTGAGTCCCTGGTGCTGTAAGGCAACAACTCTATCGTTGTGCCACCATGCTGCCCCGCCACACAACTTGTCCATGGGCAACTATCCACGTTCATCTCATCTTTCAGCATTTGACCCACAACTCCCTATGCTTGAACCTCGTTCAAGAATCCATCTGGACATCGCTTAAATGCCAAGAGGTAAAAAAAGACATGAATGCTGGAGTAACTCTGCGGGAGAGGCCAGCATCTCTGGGGAAGACGGAGAGATGTTTCTAGTTGGGACCCTTCTTCAGCCAGTTTCCTGACCTGAAGCGTCACCTATCTGCGTTCTCCTCTTGAACCTCAACACAGCTCTTCACCTCCACACGGCCACTCCCAATAGGCCACTCCGCTACATCTTGCCTTATTTTCATCTGCTGCTCAATTGACCAAGAGTAATCGAAGATACAAAAAGCTGGAGTAACTCAGCGAGTCAGGCAGAATCTCAGGGGAACATGGATAGATGATGTTTCGGATCGGGATCCTTCTTAAAACTGACCATCAATAGTGGAATCTAGTTTAATTGGAGAATAAGTAGACATAGAAAATAGGTGCATGGGTCGGGATTTCGGCCCTTCGAGCCAGCACCGCCATTCAATATGATCATGGCTGATCATCTAGAATCAGTACCCCATTCCTGCTTTCTCCCTATATCCCTTGATTCCGTTAGCCCTAAGATGGCCTACCCCTTATTCTTCAGCTTTAACTCTCTCTTGAAAACATCCAGTGAATTGGCCTCCACTGCGGCAGAGAATTCCACAGATTCACAACTCTCTGGGTGAAAAAGGTTTTTCCTCATCTCAGTCCTAAATGGCCTACCCCTTATTCTTCAGCTATAACACCTGGGTCTGGACTTTTAAGGAGCACTTAGACAAGTACTGAAGAAGGGTCTCGATCTGAAACGTCACCCTGGACCTAATTTCTATGTTTCTATGTTTCTATGTCCCACTGAGTTACTCCAGCATTTTGCGTCTATCTTCTAATACTTATTGTTTTTGTTTTGGCCACGACCAGACGATTACAAGACCATACTAAATGATTTTGCAGATCTATTCACTACAACTGTGTCAACGAGCAAAGTTTATATATTTTTTCCCAGTACGTTTCACCTCCTTACATTCTAATTTATCCAAAAACTCTGATATCGTAATCTGCTCCTTCTCACTGGCTACTTTGGTGTCCTTGCTTCCTGCCTCCTTCATAATCTGAATTTAGTTTATCCTTGAACCTCCCAACTACATTTTATCTCTGTTTGCTTCATTGTCACCTTCTCCGAGCCAACAATGATCTAATCCTCATTGTCCTTGTTCGCATCTCTTTTGATGTCTTGTTTTCACACCCTCCCCATCCATATCTCTGTCTCCCTCTCCCCTGACTCTCAATCCGATGAAGGGTCTTGACCCAAAACATCACCCATTTTATCCCTGTTTTCTTTGTTGTTAACTTCATCCACCTAACAATGATCTATTCTACATTTTCCTTGGTCTCCATTCCCCTTGCCCTTTTTTCACACCTTACACTTCCTTATCTACGTATCTCCCTCTCCCCTGACATCAGCCTGATGAAGGGTCTCGACCAGAAACGTCACCCATTCCTTCTCTCCAGAGATGCTGCCTGTCCCGCTGAGTTACTCCATCATTTTGTGTCTATCTTTCTCCACCTCATGTTTCGCTTGGGCATCTTTCAACCCAATGGTATGAGCTTTAATCTCTCTAATTTCAAGTAACCCTTGCATCCCCTATCTCACCGTCTCTCCCTTACCCTAGTCATCCTACTACTTTCATTGTTGTCCGCCTAGTTTCACTGTGTTCATACCCTTTGGTATCACCTCCTCCACAGCCAACAATGGACCATTATGAGCTCCACTTTTCCTTGGCCATCTGTGCCGGCTCTGATTTGTTGTGAACCTTTTTATACCTCTAGTTTCCCTCTCCCCCTGACTGAAGAAGGGTCCCAACCTTTATAGCAACAGAACATATTAAACATACAACAGGACAGCACAGGAATAGGACCTTCAGCCCACAATATCTGTGCTGGACACAACACCAAGACCATCTCTTATCTCTGGCGAAAAGTAGTAGGTAGCGTTACGGGTTGGTACCTTTCTTCCGACTGAAAGATTCCTCACATTTTCTTGCCTCCTGATCCCACCCCACCCCTCAAACTTTCATCTTTCAGTCTGAAGAAGGGTTCTGAAATGAAACTTCACCTATTCCGTTTCTCCAGAGATGCTGCACTGAGTTACTTCAGCATTTTTTGTCCACCTCTACACGTCTTGTCTGCAATCCTGGTTGATTTACAACAAAGAAACACTAGACTTACTCCACCTCCCACACTTTCAACCTATGGCAGAATTCATTGCCACAGCCGTCTGAGCTGGCCAAGTCAATGGATATTTTCAAGGCCTAGATAGACTGATTCTTGATTGATACGGGTGTCAGGTGTGACGGGGAGCAGGCAGGAGAATGGGGTTGGGGGGGAAAGATAGATCAGCTATGATTGAATGGCGGAGTGGGATTTGATGGGCCGAATGGCCTAATTCTGCTTATGAACTTAGTTTTGCACTCTGTGATCTCTCTAAATCTCTACCTTTATGCTCGATGTTCGAGACCGACCTCAAAGCTAAACTTTGTATTATTTTGAGTAATTTATTTAAGGCTTGGCGCTGCATCCGCATTTAATTACACCTCTGCGAACTGCCATTATGTTGTTTATCCACGTTAAGTGGTGCTTTTTAAGAGCAATGTGTTACTGTACAGTATGTACTCCTTACCCGTAATGTTTACTTTTAATCAGGTTTGGCTGAGATTTATGTGCTCAATTAGTACAAGCAGTTCAACCGCTGTCAGTCGAGGCACAAAATCAAACTCTCTCGTCTCACTAACCTATGAGAAGATAATTTTAAAATGGCAATGCCCTGATTCTAACGAACAATAAAATTAATTTGTTAATTTACATATTTACATAAATCCACAACTTGCATTAAAATCATAATTGTAAATGTGGTGAACTTTACCATTTGACTTTCATAATAAAAAGACAATAAGTTATAGCCCTGTCCCATGGTGCGAGTTCATTACAAGAGCTCTCCCAAGTTTAAAAAAAATCAAACTCGTGGTAAGCACGGAGAATGAACGTAGCGGGTACGTCTCTTACCGGCTTGTAACGTGATCGGCAGGTACTCGGTAAGACTCGCTAACGGCAGGTAAGCACGGGATGACTCGTGAAGATTTTTCAACATGTTGAAAAATGTCCACGAGAGCCCCGAGTACCGACGAGTGGCCATTACCGTAAATCTCCGAGTTTGAATCAGGGCAAACTCGGGAGAGCTCTTGGAATGAACTCGTACCGTGGGACAGGGATTTAAAGCAGCCCGGTTTCTAAGTTAAGTTCTAAGCCTGTTCCTTCCACAATACTCCGCTGTTAGAAAAACCGAGATTAGTACCGTAGCAGCGTGCCGGGACGCTCCCGCCAAGCAGTCCCGACTTGCCCGCCGCGCTCTCCGGGAACCCGCCCAAAGGCTCGCCGGTCGGCGTAACCGGGGACGTCGGAGGTGGGGGGCAAGGGCTGGTAGGGGGGGTGAACCGGGGTGATGCCTCCACCTTCAAGAGGCGCCCCCCCCAGGACACAAAGATGGCCAGGCGAGGAGAGGACAGGAGAGGGACATCGGTTGGCGGGAACTGCTCCAGTTCATCGAGCGCGCGGGCCGACCGGACTCTGAATATTGGCGCCAATAATGGCGGCGCTCGCATGTGTAATGCGTGCAAACAGAATTTCACTGCGGCAAATAAAGCATTGACCATTGGAACAGATGAGGAACAGCAGAGAGCTCTGGACTGCTCTTCTGCATTATTTAGAGCCGACTAACTTGGTCAGTTAGACATCCAATCGTAAATAATGTTCAGCAAATTTGGAGGAACACATAAATACAGTAAACCCTCGGACCTGGGGGGGGGGAGGATGGGGCCCGTTATTGCCGATTGTGCTCTGTAACCGAGTGTTGTTTATAGAGTGGAAATAGGCCTTTTAGGCCCACCGAGTCCACGCCATCCAGCGATCAGCCCGGGGCCAGAGGCCACAGCCTCAGAATAAAAGGATGTACCTTTAGAAAGGAGTTGAGGAGGAATTTCTATTGTCAGAGGGATCACTGTATAAAATTCCCATTAACGGACAAAGGCTGGGGACGCAAGCCAAATAGTTGTGTTGGCTCCAAAAGGAATAAGTGCTTAAAGACCAAGATAAACACAAAGTGCTGGAGTAACTCAGCGGGTCAGACAGCATCTTTGGGGAGAAGAAATAGATGATGTTCTTTGCCAGACCCGATGCTGCCTGACCTACTGAGTCCCTCCAGCTTTTTGTGGCTATCATCGATTTGAAGCAGCATCTGCAGTTCCTTCCTACACACGTGCTTAATGACGGCTGGGTTGGGTTGGGATGGGATGGGTCGGGTCGGGTTGGGTTGGGTTTGTATTGGATTGGGTTGCGTTGGGGTTGGGTTGGTATTGGGTTGGGGTTGTGTTGGGTTCGGTTGGGTTGGGTTAGGTTGGCATCCATCCATCTGCGAGAGAGGCTGGTGTGGCTTTGACGTTGTCCGATTTGGAGAGGGGAATGTTTCATCTGTAGTTGCTACCCCGCTGTGGCTGAGTAGTCCCGTCCTCGACAGGCTGACAGTCCCACAACTCCAACAGGTGAAGTTGTCTCTGCCCGTTGGATCGGGGAGAGCGTCGCGGTCCCTGTCGCTGTCGGCCATCTTGTAACGTTGGCGCCCGGCCTCCAGGTTCTTGGACCATAACAGGAGAAACCGTTTTTTTTCCTATTGAACTGATAGAAAGGCGGGTACGTTTTGAAGGTAAGTGGGCACTTCCTTCAATTGTTGATCACTCAAGGGTCTTCAGATGGGGTCAGGTATTGCAGTCGTCACCCTCGATGTCAAAGAAGCACTTGTTCTTGGTAACCCGCCATTCTGGCTGAATGGGGACTTCCGACTGAGACAACGTTTTGCGCCGTAACCAACGCTCCATGCACTCGGCCACCAGAGGGTGATTGTCAACCTCAAACTTGTTGGCAAATAAGCTGTCCCTTTGAATCAGCCACTCCAGGTCCCCCAATCCGTACACGCAGATGTTGTGGACGTAATGACCTGAGGGAAGCAAAACAGACTGTTAAAGGCAAAGTTAGGCACAAAAAGCTGGAGTAACTCAGCAGGTCAGGCAGCATCTCTAGGGAAAAGGAATGGGCGATTTTCGGATCGAGACCCGTCTTCAGACTGTGATTCGGGGGAAATGGAAAACGAGAGATAGTTTAGTTTAGATTCAGATTCAATTTTAATTGTCATTGTCAGTGTACAGTACAGAGACAACGAAATGCATGCACGGAGTTAGTTTAGAGATACAGCGCGGAAACAGGCCCTTCGTCCCACCGAGTCCACACCGACCAGCGATCATTCCTTCACTCTAGTCTACTTTAGTTTAGTTTAGAGATACAGTGCGAAAATAAGCTCGTCGGCCCACCGAGTCAACGCCGACCATTGGTCACCAGTTCACACAAGTTTAGTTTAGTTTAGAGATACAGCCCGGAAACAGGTTCTTCGGCCGACCGAGTCCGCACTGACCGTCGATCGCCTGATCGTAGACACAAAAAGCTGAAGTGACTGAGCAGGTCAGACAGCATCTCTGGAAAAGTGGAAGAGGTGACATTTCAGGTCGAGACCCTCTTCAGACCCGTTCACGCTAGTTTCTTGGTTTCTTGGTCCTCCAAAATATTCCAAATGGAATTTAAACTGGAGGTGGGACTAGTTTAGTCTAGGTTAGTTTAGAGATACAGCTACGTCCCAACGAGCCCGCGCCAACCATCGATCACCCGTTCACACTGGTTTAGTCGAGAGACACAGCGTGCAAACAGGTCCTTCAGCCCACGGAGTCAACACTGATCATCTAGCACCCGTTCACACTGGTTTAGTTTAGTTTTGTTTAATTTAGTTTAGTTTAGATTAGAGATACAGTGCAGAAACACGCCCGTCAGCCCACCGAGTCCGTACCGACCATCAGTCATGCATTCTCACTAGTTTAGTTTAGTTTAGTTTAGTTTAGAGAGCCAGAGAACATAGGTTTAAAGAGAGGGGGGGAGCAACATTTAAAAGCAACCCGAGGGGCGACCTATTTACACAAAGGGTGGTGGGTGTATGGAATGAGCAGCTGGAGGTACATTTAAACAGGTACATGAACGGGACAGGTTTAGAGAGATATGAGCCAAATGCAGGCAAGTGGGACTAGTGAAGACGGGGCATGCTGGTGGGTGTGGGCATGTTGGACCGAAGGGCCTGTTTCAATGCCGTATCACTCCATGACCTTTCAGTGCCATACTCTTCACCACCACAAGGTGGAGCTCCTTCAACAGAAGTAATATTTATGTCTGAAACTGGCCTCCCAAATACCTAGTGGTATAAAAACAAACCATCGATCCAGGCAGCATCTGTGGAGGGAAACCGTGGGGCGGCATGGTGGAGCCAAAATTGGATAGTTATATGGATGGGAAGGGAATGGAGGGTTATGGTCTGAGCGCAGGTATATGGGACTAGGGGAGATTATGTGTTCGGCACGGACTAGAAGGGTCGAGATGGCCTATTTCCGTGCTGTAATTGTTATATGGTTATATGGTTATATGGTAGCAGTGGTAGAGTTACTGCCTCACAGCGCCAGAGACCGGGGTTCGATCCTGACTACCGGAGCTGTCTGTACGGAGTTTGTACGCCCTCCCCGTGACCTGGGTGGGTTTTCTCCGGGATCTCCGGTTTCCTCCCACACTCCAAAGACGTACAGGTTTGCAGGTTAATTGTCTTGGTGTAATTGCAAGTTGTCCCTGATAATTGTAAACTGTGTGTGCAGGATAGCGTTAGTGTGCGGGGATCACTGGTCAGCACAGACTCGGTGTGTCGAAGGGCCTGATTCTGTGTTGTATTTCTAAACTAAACTAAACAAACAGATGATGTTTTGGGTCAGGACCCTTCTTTGATCTGACCTCTTACCTTCAAGCTATGCCCTCTGCTATTGGATGATAGCAGAGGGCATAGCTTCACAGCTTAAGGATAAGGGGGAAATCCTTTAGAACCGAGATGAGGAGAACTTTTTTCACACAGAGAGTGGTGAATCTCTGGAACTCTCTGCCACAGAGGGTAGTTGAGGCCAGTTCATTGGCTATATTTAAGAGGGAGTTAGATGTGGCCCTTGTGATCAGAGGGTATGGAGAGAAGGCAGGTACGGGATACTGATTTGGATGATCAGCCATGATCATATTGAATGGCGGTGCAGGCTCGAAGGGCCGAATGGCCTACTCCTGCACCTAATTTCTATGTTTTTATGTTTCTATGATTCCACCGTAGGAAAAAGGTTCTGACTGTCTACCCTGTCTACACCTCTCATAATTTGATACATTTCTGTCAGGTCTCCCCTCAGCCTTCGACACTCCAGAGAAAACAACCATGTTTGTACAACCATCTTCACATAACTAACACCCTCTAATCCAAGATTTAATCGGAACTTGAAGGGCAACATTTTTTACACAGAGGGTGTAGGGTGTATGGAACGAGTTGCCAGATGAAGGCCGGTGCAACAGCTATCGAGTGGACGTGGAGAGGATGTTTCCAGTTGTGGGAGAGTCTAGGACCAGAGGTCATAGAATTAAAGGACATTCTTTTCGGAAGGAGATGAGGAGAAATTTCTTCAGTCGGAGGGTGATGAATCTGTGGAATTCTTTGCCACAGAAGGCTGTGGAGGCCAAGCCAGTGGATATTTTTAAGGCAGAAATAGATAGATTCTTGATTAGTACGGGTGTCAGAGGTTATGGGGAGAAGGCAGGAGGAGTGGGGTTGGGGGGAGATAGATCAGCCATGAATGAATGGCGGAGAAAACTTGATGGGCCGAATGGCCTAATTCTGCTCCTATCAATTATGATCTAATGATCTTATAACCACATTTCAAAGACATTTGGGTAGGTACATGGAAAGTGAAGCTTTGGAGGGAACTGGGCCGGAGGGACTAGTGAGGATGGGACATCGTAGTCGGCTTGGTCAAGTTTGGCCCAAGGGCTTGTTTCCTGCCTGTATGACTCTATGGCTGATAGTTGTGTGGGAGGGGAGAAAGCAGGAAAAGAGGATAAAAGAGCCGAAGATAGACACAAAATGCTGGAGTAACTCAGCAGGACAGGCAGCATCTCTGGAGAGAAGGAATAGGTGACGTTTTGGGTTGAGAGGGTTGATGTCAGGGGAGAGGGATATACATTGATAAGGAAGTGCAAGGTGTGAAAACAGGACAAAGGGGATGGAGATCATGGAAAAATGTAGAGTAGATCATTGCTGGCTGGGAGAAAGCAAACAGATAAAATGTAGTTGGAGACAATCAGACTGGTCAGAGAACTGGGAAGGGGGAGGGATGGAAAGAGAGGGAAAGCAAGGGTTACTTGAAGTTAAAGAAGTCAATGTTCATATGCTGGGGTGTTAGCTGCCCAAACAAAATATGAGGTGCAGTTCCTCCAATTTGCGCTAGGCCTCTCTGACTAGAAGTTGTTTTGTGTGTCTTCACTTTCAAAGTATCTGAATCTTCAGAGGCAGTCTTGTCAGTTATGATGTTTAGAAATTATCCACGAACCCAACCCACTTGTCTACACACAGAACGATAGAGGCTGTATTCAGTCAGATGCTTTTCTCTTTGTGCTTACAGAGTATTCCTCCACCACCAGGGGGCAGCAAAGTGGCTCAGCAGTAGAGTTGCTGCCTCACAGCGCCAGAGACCCTGGTTCGATCCTGACTACGGGTGCTGTTTGTACGGAGTTAGCACGTTCTGACCGTGACCGCGTGGGCTTTCTCCGGGTGCTCCAGTTTCCTCCCGCCCTCCTAGGACGGGCAGATTTGCAGGTTAATCCGCTTCTGTAAAATCGACCCTAGTGTGTAGGATGGAGCTAGTGTACGGGCGATTACTAATTGGCGCAGTCTTGGAGGCCAAAGGGCCTGTTTCTACCTTGTATCTTTAAATCTGAGGGTGAGAACCAGAGAACATAGGTTTAAGGTGGGGGGGGGGGGGGGGGGAGATTTAATAGGAATCTGAGGGGTATATTTTTCACACAAAAAGGGTGGTGGGTGTACGGAACGAGCTGCCGGAGGAGGTAGTTTAGTTTTTAGTCTAGAGATATAACATTGAAACAGGCCCTTCGGCCACGTTTAAGAAATAGAAGAGTCAGGAATTGATGGTGCAGCTTTTTATAAAACTGCATTTCCAGGAACTATCTGTTTAAGAAGAAACTGCATTTCCAGGAAAATCAAAGGTAGACAAAAATGCTGGAGAAACTCAGCGGGAGAGGCAGCATCTATGGAGCGAAAGAAATAGGCAACGTTTCGGGCTGAAACTTTGCCTATTTCCTTCGCTCCATAGATGCTGCCTCACCCGCTGTGTTTCTCCAGCATTTTTGTCTTTCCAGGAACTATCATCAGGTTTAAGAAAAATTGAGACAGGAACATGGATAAGATGTGGATCAGATAATTGAGACAGGATCGTGGATAAGATATGTTTAGATGGATATGGGCCAAACGCAGGCAGGTGGGACTCGTGTAGATGGGACATGTTGGTCGGCGTGGGCAAGTTGGGCCGAGAGGCCTGTTTCCAAGCTGTATCACTCTATGACTCTGACTCTAAATTGTCTCCTTGTAGGTTGGGGGGTGGGGTTTAGAATGACAGAGGATTTACTATATGATGATATGAATATTATGTAGCATAAGGTCATAAGTGACCGTTAGATTTAGCTCTTAGGGCTATCAGACTATTGATTACCCATTCACACCAGTCATTCTTGCTATTCAGAGAGTGCAGCGTAGGTTCACCAGGATAATTCCCGGGATGGCAGGACTGACCACCACATGATGAAAGAATGGGTCGACTGGGCTTGTATTCACTGGAATTTAGAAGGATGAGATGATCTCTTTTCGAAACATATAACATTCTTGAGGGATTGGACAGGCTAGATGCAGGAAAAATACAGGAAAAATGTTCCCAATGTTGGGGGAGTCCAGAACCAGGGGTCACACAGTTTAAGAATAAGGGGTAGGCCAGTTAGGACTGAGATGAAGAAAAATCTTTTCACGCAGAGAGTTGTGAATCTGTGGAATTCTCTGGCTCAGGGGGCGGTGGAGGCCGGTTCTCTGGATGCTTTCAAGAGAGAGTTAGATAGAGCTCTTAGGGCGAACAAAATCAAGGGATATGGGAGAAGGCAGGAACGGGGTACTGATTTTGGATGATCAGCCATGATCAGATTGAATGGCGGTGCTGGCTCGAAGGGCCGAATGGCCTACTCCTGCACCTATGTTTCTATGTTTCTATCATGTGTGACTCTATGACTAAACTAAACCACATCCCCTCTCCGTTTTTAAGAAGGAACTGCAGATGCTGGACAATCGAAGGTACGCAAAAATGCTGGAGAAACTCAGCGGGTGCAGCAACATCTATGGAGCGAAGGAAATAGGCAACGTTTTGGGCCGAAACCCTTCTTCAGGTTTCGGCCCGAAACGTTGCCTATTTCCTTTGCTCCGTAGATGCTGCTGCACCCGCTGAGTTTCTCCAGCGTTTTTGTGTACCATCTCCTCTCCGTCTGCTTTTTTGTGCTAAATAAAGACCTATTACGTCTGCTCTGGGTCTGCACGCAGCTCATTAAAAGTTGCAATAACTTTAATGATCTCTTCAGCACCGCATCATTAATGTCAAAACCCACCGACCTAGAAACACAAAGGCTACAGTGACGCTGCCTCTACCATGGCTTGTCACAATGCCAAATCTAATCTTGGCTGGGGTCAACATTCCGAATCTCTTCACATAGCAACATTGTGGGAATGCAGCAGTGATTTTTTTTTGTTTAGTTCACAAGTTCACAAGTTACCGGAGTAGAATCAGGCTATTCGGCCCATCGACTCCACTCCGCCATTCAATCATGGCTGATCTCTGCCTCCCAATCCCATTTTCCTGCCTTCACCCCATGACCCTTGACACCCGTTCCAATCAAAAATTTGCCTACCTCTGCGTTAAAAATATTCACTGACTTGGCCCCCACAGCCCTCTGTGGCAATGTGTTCCACAGATTCACCACTCTCCGACTAAAGAAGTCCCTCCTCACCTCCTTTCCAAAACAGCGCCCTTTCATTCTCAGGCTATGACCCCAGGTCCTAGACTCTCCCACCAGTGGAAACATCCTCTCCACATCCACTCTATCTATGCCTTTCATTATTCTGTAAGTTTCAATGAGGTCTCCCCATAACCTTCGAAACTCCAGCGAGTAGAGGCCCAGTGCTAACAAGTGCTAACCCACTCATTCCTACGATCATTCTTGTAAATCATCACTGGACCCTCTCCAGAGCCTGCACATCCACAATTCAGAGATACGGCATGGAAACAGGCCCTTCGGCCCACCGGGTCCGTACCAACCAGGGATCCCCGCACATTAACACTATCCTACACACACACACACACACACTAGGGACAATTTTAAAAACATTTTTACCAAAGCCAATTGACCGACAAACGTACGTCTTTGGAGTGCGGGAGGAAACCGGAGCACCCCGAGATTTGGTGGGCCGAAGGGCCTGTTTCCGCACACGGTATTTCTAAACTAAACTACACTAAACAAGACCATGCAAATTACATTCAATGATAGCCATAACCTTGCCAGAAGAAAATACCTCACAAAGCATTTCAGAAAACTATCTGCGGTAGGAATGCAGACAAGTCCTGTGAAGTCTGGGTGTGTGCATACGAAGAAATTTAAAACACTTCTGTAAATTACAAATACGCTTTTCAGAAGATAAAACTAATGAAGATAGACCCAAATTGCTGGAGTAACTCAACGGGTCAGGCAACATCTCTGGAGAGAAAGAATGGGTGACGTTTCGGGTCGAGACTCTTCTTCAGACTGAGTCAGAGAGGGGGTCACTGTAGGTCTGGGAAGGTACAGAACAAAGCCATCTTCAGTGAAACATTTTAAGGTCAGGAGGTCATAAGGAATAGGAGTAGAATTTGGCAATTTGGCCCATCAAGTTTACGATAGATCAGCCATTCAATCATGGCTGATCATTAACCCCATTCTCCTGCTTTCTCCCCATAACCTCTGACACCTGCACTATCTCTCCATCTATCTCTGCCTTAAAAATATCCACTGACTTGGCCCCCACAGCCTTCTGTGGAAAATAATTCCACAGATTCAGCACCATCTGACTGAAGAAATTTCTCCTCATCCCCTTCCTGAAAAAAACGCCCTTTAATTCTGATGCTCTGACCTCTGGTCCTAGACTCTCCCGCTAGTGGAAACATCCTCTCCACATCCGCTCTATCCAAGCCGTTCACTATTCTGTATGTTTCAATGAGGTCACCCCCTCATTTTTCTAAACTCCAGCGAGTACAGGCCCAGTGCCGACAAATACTCATCATATGTTAACCCACTCATTCCTGGATCATTTTTGTAAACGTCCTGTGGATCCTCTCCAGAGCCAGCACATCCTCCCTCAGATATGGTGCCCAAAATTGCTCACAATACTCCAAATGTGGCCTGACCAGCGTGTTATAGAGCCTCAGCATTATATCCCTGTTTTTGTACAAAAGCATTCTTGAAATAAATGCTAGCATTGTGTTTGCTTTCTTTATTACTGATTTTGTGTCTATCTTCAGTGTAAAAGCTTTGTTCTGCACCTTCCTATATGTCCAGTATCCCCCTCCCTGACTCTCAGTCTGAAGAAGGGTCCTGACCCAAAACGTCACCTATTCCTTCTCTCCTGAGATGCTGCCTGACCCGTTGAGTTACTTCAGCATTTTATGTCTATCTTCGGTGAAAATCAGCATCTGCTGTCTCTTACACATTTTAATTTAGTTTAGTTTTGGAGAAACAGGCCCTTCAGCACAACGAATCTGCACCGACCAGCGATCCTCACACACTAACACTACCCTACACACACCATACCAAGCCAATTAACCTACAAACCTGTACGTCTTTGAAGTGAGGGAAGAAACCTAAGATCCCGGAGAAAACCCACGCAGGTCACGGGGAGAACGTACAAACTCCGTACAGCCAGCACCCGTCGGCAGGACCCTGGTGCTGTAAGGCAGCAACTCTACCGCTGCGCCACCGTGCCAATCCGCAGTTCCTTGTTTCTACATGAGGAGGGATTTCCTAATACGAGGGCAGTGAAACATGATGTAAGTAAGTAAGTTTATTGGCCAAGTATTCACATACAAGGAATTTGCCTTGGTGCTCCGCCCACAAGTAACAAAGTATGTTTCGAAGTATATCCAGAGGGGAATGTGTTGTGTAGGAAGGAACTGCGGATGATGGTTTAAACTGAAGACAGACACAAAAAGTTGGAGTAGCTCAGCGGGTCAGGCAGCATCTCTGGAGAGAAGGAATGGGTGATGTTTCGGGCGGAGACCCTTCTTCAGAGTGCTGTTAATGGGCCAGTGCAGAGCTCACCACTGTGCTGTGCTTTGCTCTGGGTGTGTGGGAGAGGGAGGCACGAGCTCCGTCATGGCGACAGCTCCAATTCCATATAGAGTAAAACTTGTAGAAAGGAAAACAATCGCAGGGAGGACAACGCAGTGAGGGGTGCGGGGGAGGGAAGAATCTTTCAGCTAGGCTTCAAAAATAAACTCTGTAATAAAAAATACACACAGAAGGACGGCACAGTCCACAGCTCTCGTTGTTGTTTATTCTCGCCGTTCCGTGTTGCCAGTTCTATACATAGTAGTTTACGAGGGTGGCACGGTGGCGCAGAGTTGCTGCCTCACAGCGCCGGAGACCCGGGTTCGATCCCAACTACGGGCGCTGTCTGTACATTCTCTCCGTGACCTGCGTGGGTTTTCTCCGGGTGCTCCGGTGTACTCCCACACTCCATAGACGTACGGGTTTGTAGCTTAATTGGATTTGGTAAAATAGTAAATTGACCCTAGTGTGTGTAGTTTGGTGTTAGTGCACGGGGATCGCTGGTTGGTGTGGACTCGCTGAGCCCAAGGGCATGTTTCCACATACTACCTCCAAACTCTAGTTTTTGCTTACAGATACAGATGCTCCCTGACCTTTGCTGGTAGCTGGGACTGGTGAGACACGTTGGTCGATGTGGGCAAGTTGGGACAAATTGCCTGTTTCCGCGCTGTAAAGGGCCTGTCCCACGATGCGAGTTCACCCAAGATCTCTTCCGTGTTAAAAAAAAAATCAAACTCGTGGTAAATACGTAGAATGTACGTAGCGGGTACGTCGGGTTACTCGTGGCTGTCTTGTAGCGGCTCGTAACGCTAACGGCAGGTACTCGGGAAACCCGGAAACTCGTGAAGTTTTTTCAACAGTGTGAAAAATGTCCAAGAGTAAAAAAATACTCGTGATGAGGTTTCACGAGTTTGATTCTTTTTTAAACTCGGGAGAACTCTTGAGTAAACTCGCATCGTGGGACAGGCCCTTAAGACTCTATGACAGTGACTCCATCGAAACATAGAAAATAGGTCCAGGAGTAGGCCATTCGGCCCTTCGAACCAGCACCGCCATTCAATATGATCATGGCTGATCACCCAAAATCAGTACCCTGTTCCTGCTTTCTCTCCATATCCCTTTATTCCTTTAGTGCTAATTCTAACTCTCTCTTGTAAACATCCAGTGAATTGGCCTCCAGTGATTACTGTGGCACAGAGCCACAACTCTCTGAGTGAAAAGGTTTTTCCTCATCTCAGTCCTAAATGGCCTCCCCCTTATTCTTGAACTGTGTGAATCCTGATTCTGGACTCCCCCAACATGGGGAACATTTTTCCTGCTTCTAGCCTGTCCTTCTAAAGGGCCGACCAGCGATTCCCGCACACTAACACTTTCCTACACACACTGGGGACAATTTACATTTTATACCAAGCCAAATAACCTACTAACCCGTACGTCTTTGGAGTGCGGGAGGAAACCAAGGATCGTTGAAAAAACGCTCTCATCCTTCTAAATTCTAGTGAATACAAGCCCAGTCGACCCATTCTTTCATCATGTGGTGGTCAGTCCCGCCATCCCGGGAATTAATCTGGTGAACCTACGCTGCACTCTCTCAATAGCAAGAATGAACTAGTGTGAATGGGTGAAAAATAGTGGGATAGTCCCGGAGAAAACATGTCCCACTAAATCAGACGTTACTCAAGTCTCGGAAACGGAAGTGCTACTTCACTAACTTTACTTTTCTAACTTTCTATTTGACGCGGAGACCAAGGTGGAGCTCCAACGCAGAGACCATACGGGAGTTAATGCTGGCATAACGCAGCAGGTCAGGCAGCATCTCGTGAGAGAATAACCAGGCAACGCCTCAGGTGGGGATCTTCCCCAGACCGCCAGTCTGTCCGGGGCTTTAGACCCCTGTGCATTACCTCGCTGCCTGACCCGCTGAGCTGCTCCAGCATTTTGTGCCTATATTTGGCAGAAAACAGCATCTGCAGTTCCTTGTTATTAAATTTTGACCATGGAGGAGCTCTGAGGTGGAGACCACGGTGGTAGCTCCATCCTGGAGACCAAAGGAGGAGGAGCTCTGAGGTGGAGACCACGGTGGTAGCTCCGTCCTGGAGACCAAAGGGGGAGCTCTGTCTTGGAGACCACAGGAGGGGCTCCAATTTGGAGGCCGCAGAGGGGGACCACCGGGGGAGCTCCGTCCTGGAGACCACGGAGGGACCATCCATGAGAACAGCTGAATCAAACGATGAGCGTTTGTCGGCACTGGGCCTGTACTCGCTGAAGTTGAGAAGAATGAGGGGGGACCTCATTGAAACATAGAATAGTGAAAGGCTTGGATAGAGTGGATGTGGAGAGGATGATTCCATTAGTGGGAGAGTCTAGGACTAGAGAATTGAATGACATTCTTTTAGGAAGGAGATGAGGAGAAATTTCTTTAGTCAAATGGTGGTGAATCTGTGTCCAGAACCAGGGGCCACAATTTAACAATAGGGGCTAAGCCATTTAGAATAGAGATGAGGTAACACTTTTTCACACAGAGAGTTGTGAGTCTGTGGAATTCTCTAACTCAGAGGGCGGTGGAGGCCAGTTCTCTGGATACTTTCAAGAGAGAGCTAGATAGGGCTCTTAAAGATGGCGGACTCAGGGGATATGGGGCGAAGGCAGGAACGGGGTACTGATTGTAGATGATCAGCCATGATCACATTGAATGGCGGTGCTGGCTCGAAGGGCCGAATGGCCTACTCCTGCACCTATTGTCTATTGTGTACAAATAAAAAAATCTGTGCCTGTTAGCACACAACTACAGCTTTTCACTCTCCCTTGGTACATGTGACAATAAACTAAACTAAGATGACATTACTGCTGGTTCGTCCAGTGAGGCTCTGTGGGTGGAGCTGAGGGATGAAAAAGGGGATGATCACCATGTTTGGAGTGTAATGTAGGCCTCCCCAAATAGTCATCGGGAATATAGTTTAGTTCATTTTAGAGATACAGCGCAGAAACAGGCCATTCGGCACACCGAGTTCGTGCCAACCAGCGATCCCCGCCCACTAACACTATCCTACACACACACTGGGGACAATTTACATTTTATACCAAGCCAATTAATCTACAAACTTGTACGTCTTTGGAGTGTGGGGCAGGTCACGGGGAGGACGTACAAACTCCGTACAGACAAGCGCCCGTAGTCAGGATCGAACCCGGGTCTCTGGCTGTGCAAGGCAGCAACTCTACCGCTCTGCCACCGTGACGCCCTCAAGTAGAATGAGAAGAACAAATATGTTGACAGATTGCAGGCAGCGGCAAGACTTATAGGGTTGTCATAGCACTGGATTTTATCTTTCCCAATATAGACTGTACTGTCACACTGCCAAAGGCTTAGATGGGGAGGAATTTGTTAAATGTTTCTTCAGCCAACATGTAGAGGCCTCTACAAGGGAGAGGCAGAGCTCAACCTACTCTTAGGAAAAGCCCAAAGACTCTTGCCCAGAGTGTACAGGAATCGAAAGCCAGAGGACATAGGTTTTAGCTGCAAGGGGGGGAGATTTAATAGGAACCTGAGGGTATTTTGTTTTTTACACAAAGGGTGGTGGGTGTATGGAACGAGCTGCCGGAGGAGGTGGTCGGGACAGGTACTATCGCAATGTATAAGAAACAATTGGACAGGAACATAGACAGTGAGTTGGAAGGAACTGCAGATGCTGGTTTAAACCGAAGAGACACAAAAAGCTGCGGTAATTCAGCAGACAGAGAAGGAATGGCTGACGTTTCGGGTCAAGACTGAAACCTCGGGTAAGGTTCGGGACTGAAGAAGGGACTCGACCCAAAACGTCACCCATTCCTTCTCCCCAGAGGTGCTGCCTGTTCCGCTGCGTTACTCCAGCATTTTGTGTCTGTCTTAGGTGCATGGATAGGCAATAGACAATAGACAATAGGACAGGTTGAGAGGGGTACAGGCCAAATGCAGGCAGGTGAGTGTAGATGGGACATGTTGGTCAGCGTGTGCAAGTTGGGCCTCTGGGTCTGTTTCCACAGTCTATCACTCTATGATAATGGAATTGGAATGGGCAAGTGACTGAAGTATTAGTGGGTGAGTATTTGTTTTACAATGGTAATAGATAAGGATAGGGCTGGTCCGCAAGCATCGTGCAAAGGTGACACGGTGGCGCAGCAATAGAGTTTGTACGTTCTCCCCGTAGGTTTTTCCTCAGAATTCTTCGGTTTCCTCCTGCACTCCAAAGACATCCAGGTTTGTAGATTAATTGGCTCGGAATAAGTGTAAATTGTCCCTAGTTTGTGTAGGGCAGTGTTGGTGTGCTGGGATCGCTGGTCGGCGCGGACTCGTTGTGCCGAAGGTCGGGGGAATCATTAAAGGTTTCAGCACTGTGTCTCTAAACTGTATCTCTCAACCATTAAGGGTTTGGACACGCTAGAGGCAGGCAACATGTTCCCAATGTTGGGGAAGTCCAGAACCAGGGGCCACAGTTAAAGAATAATGGATAAGCCATTTAGAATGGAGATGAGGAAAATCTTTTTCACACAGAGAGTTGTGAGTTTGTGGAATTCTCTGCCTCAGAGGGCGGTGGAGGCCAGTTCGCTGGATGCTTTCAAGAGAGAGTTAGATAGAGATAGTGGAGTCAAGGGATATGGGGAGAAGGCAGGAACAGGGTACTGATTGTGGATGATCAGCCATGAACACATTGAATGGCGGTGCTGGCTCGAGGGGCTGAGTGGCCTATTCCTGCACCTATTGCCTATATACTAAACAAAACTAAAATTATGCACACAAAGTTCTGGAGGAACTCAGTGGATCAGGCAGCATGTCTGGTGAACATGGATGGGTGACGTTTCAGATCGGATCCTTGTTCACACTGAAGAAGGATCTGAAACCGAAACGTCACCCATCCTTTTTCTCCTAAGATTCTGCCTGACCCACAGAGTTCCTTCAGAATCTATCTTTGTCCACCTGTGTCTACCTTTGGTATATAGCAGCATCTGGAGTTCTTTGTTTCCATGTTAATATTGGGGATTGCTACCAAATGACGCTGAGGAGGTTCGGCATGTCACAAAACAACTCTCACCGAATTCTCCAGATGCACCACAGAAAGCATTTTATCCGGATGCATCACAGTATGGTTTGCAAACAGCTCCATCCAAGACCGCAAGAAATTACAGTGGATTGTGGACACAGCGTCACGCAAACCTACCTCCCTTCCATTGACTCCATCTACACCTCACGCTGCCTCGGCAAGGCCAGCAGCATCATCAAGAACGAGTCGCACCCTGGCCACTCCCTTCTTCTCCCCTCTCCCATCGGGCAAGAGGAACAGAAGTGTGAAAACGCACAACTCCAGATTCAGGGACAGTTTCTTCCCAGCTGTTATCAGGCAAATGAACCATCCTAGCACAACCAGAGAGCGGTCCTGAACTATGATTGTAGTTCAGTACACGTGGCAATAAACTAAACTGAACTGAACTGTATTGGAAAATTGTCATCTATCCATGTTTTCCAGAGCTGCTGCCTGTGTTACTCCAGCACTTTGTGTCTTTTTGTGTAAACCAGTGTCTGCAGTTCCTTGTTTTTACAATATTCATACCTTAACTTGATATTGGTTATTATTTAAAATAAGAGCGACAATCTCATTGAGACAAATTTATTCTGATGAGAAGTCACAATGTTGTTACTCTTCGGTGCAGCGAGTACAGTATTGTGAACAATTTTGGGCCCCATCTCTGAGGAAGGATGTGCTGGCTCTGGAGAGGGTCCAGAGGAGGTTTACGAGAATGATCCCAGGAATGATTGGGTTAGCATATGATGAGCATTTGACGGCACTGGGCCTGTACTCGCTGGAGTTTCAGAGGAAGAGGGGTAACTCATAGAAAGGCTTGGATAGAGTGGATGTGGAAAGGATGTTACTACTAGTGCAGGAATCTGGGAACAGAGACACAGCCTCAGAATTAAAGGACGTTCCTTTAGGAAGGAGATGAGGAGGAATTTCTTTAGTCAGAGGGTGGTGAATCTGTGGAATTCTTTCCTGCAGAACATTGTGGAGGCCAAGTCAGTGGATATTTTTTACGGCAGAGATAGATAGATTCTTGATTAGTATGGATGTCGGGGTTATGGGGAGAAGGCAGGAGAATGGGGTTAGGAGGGAGAGATGAATCAGCCGTGATTGAATGGCGGAGTAGACTTGATGGGCCGAATGGCCTAATTCTGCTCCTAGAACTTATGAACTTATGAGTGTGTTTACCTTTGCAGCCGTTGTGGGTGACTTTGGTCTGGTCCAGCCACTTAATGGATCGGATGCTGCCTTCCCACTCAGCATTGGGATCTGCTCCTGGTGCATCTATTAAGCGAAAGAGTGCAACTTGGTGAACTCAAATAAAATGGCGCTCTTCTCCCCTTGCCCATCGGACGGTCACGGTGGCGCAGCGGTAGAGTTGCTGCCTCACAGCACTTTCAGCGCCAGAGATCCAGGTTCGATCCCGACTACGGGCGATGTCTGTACGGAGTTTGTACGTTCTCCCCGTGACCTGCATGGGTTTTCTCAGAGATCTTCGGTTTCCTCCCACACTCCAACGACTTGCTCGTATGTAGGTTAATTGGCTTGGTGTATGTGTAAATTGTCCCCAGTGTGTGGGTAGCACAGTGTTCGTGTGCAGGGATCGCTGGTCGGCGCGGACTCAGTGGGCCAAAGGGACCGTTTCAGCGCTGTATCTCTAAAGTAAACTACGCTATAGAAGTGTGAAAAAGCACACCTCCAGATTCAGGGACAGTTTCTTCCCAGCTGTTATCAGGCAACTGAATAGAGCAGTCCATAACTACTGTCTACCTTATCGGTGACCTTCGGTCTATCTTTGATCAGACTTTGCTGGCTTTACCTTGCACTAAACGTTATTCCCTTATCATGTATCTATACACTGTAAATGAATCGATCGTAATCACGTATTGTCTTTCCGCTGACTGGTTAGCACGCAACAAAACCTTTTCACTGCACCTTGGTACACATGACAATAAAATAAAGAGACATAGAAACATAGACACTCTTTTTCATACAGAGTGTTTAAGAAGGAACATTGAATTCACCAATTTCCGGTAGCCCTTGCTCTCCTCCCCTTCTCAGCTCTCCCTCAGCCCTTGGGCTCCTCCTCTTCCTTTTTTCCTTTCTTCCCCCCCCCCCCCCCCCCCCCCCCCCCCCACCATACATCGGTCCGAAGAAGGGTTTCGGCCCTAAATGTTGCCTATTTCCTTCGCTCCGTAATGCTGCTGCACCCGCTGAGTTTCTCCAGCACTTTTGTCTACCTTTTCACACAGAAGGTTGTGAGTCTGTGGAATTCTCTGCCTCAGAGGGCGGTGGAGGCTGGTTATCTGTATACTTTCAAGACAGAGCTAGATAGGGCTCTTAAAGATAGTGGAGTCAGGGGATATGAGGAGAAAGCAGGAACGGGGCACTGATTGTGGATAAGCCATGATCACATTGAATGGCGGTGCTGGCTCGAAGGGCTGTATGGCCTACTCCTGCACCTATTGTCTATTGACAAAGAAACATGGAGTGATACAGTTTGGAAACAGGCCCTTTGGCCCAACTCGCCCACACCGGCCAACAATGTCCCAGCTGCACTAGTCCGAGTGTTTCGATGAAGGTCGGAGATGAGCAGCAGCCAGCAGCAGTGAGAGCTAGTATTGGTGGTACACAAAGATGCTGGAGAAACTCAGCAGCTAATATTGGCTGGAAGTAGGTGAGTCAGAGGGAAAGAAGGTTCAAAAAGAGCGCCAAAGGCCCGGTTCAAATGATTTCCGGGAAGGCAGGAGAGAAGCAGCAGCCAGAAGCTGCGAGAGCTAGTAGTAAACTAAACTAACTAAACAAAAATCTTTCTTCGCTAATCTTTCAAATCGCTTGGAATGTTCTTAAAAGTAAACGCCTCCGGCCGATTTGGAAATGCACTGTTTGCATTTGCCGTACCCCAGACATGTAGTTTAGTTTGTGTAGATAGGAACTGCAGGTGCTGGTTTACACAGAAGATAGACACAAAAGGCTGGAGTAACTCGGCGGGACAGGCAGCATCTCTGGAGAAAAAGGATGGGTGGCGTTTCGTGTGGGGACCCTTCTTCAGACTGAAAGTAGAGAGGTTAGGAAATGGAGGTGAGAAAAGGCCAGAACGAAGCAAGGCTGGCAACAGATGACCAAGGGAGGGTGGAGCCCATAGTGGCCCATTGTTGGCTGGGGAAGAGGTGATAACGAAGGGATGCAAACAGTGGAACTAGTAGGATGACTAGTGTGAGGGGGGGGAGGAAGAGAGAAGGAATGCAAGGGTTTTGAAATGAGATAAATCAACGTTCGTACTGCTGAGGTGTAGGCTGTCCAAGCGAGATATGAGGTGCTGTTCCTACAATTTGCGATGGGCCTCACTCTGTCACGGGAGGAGGCCCAGGGCAGAAAGGTCGGTGTGGGAACAGGAACGGGATGGGGAGTTAAAGTGTTTGGAAACCGGGAGGCAGCAACTCTACCGCTATGCCATCGTGCCGCCATGTTAGTCTCCAATTAACGGCAATACATGTGGATCTGAAAACCGCTTTAAGTGCAGGCTGAGAACATGGAACATAGAATAGTACAGACCAAGAACAGGCCCTTCGGCCCACAATGTCTGTGCCCAACATGATGCCAAGACCATCTCTTACCTCCCTGCACATATTCCACATTCACTAAAATAGAAATAAATAATTTGTTTAGGATGTGTATTGTGTTCTTTTTATTTGTGTGGCTGAATGGTCATTCAAATCTCACTGTACCAAGGGTGCATGTGACAATAAATGTAACTTGAACTTGAACTTAAGGTGAGAAAATAGGACAAAGGGAATGGAGATCAAGGAACATGTCAGAGTGAGGCCTAGCAAAAAATTGGAGGAACAGCACCTCATATTTTGCTTGGGCAACTTACACCCCAGCGTATGAACATTGACTAACTCAAGTAACCCTTGCTTTCCCTCTCTCTCCATCCCTCCCCTTCCCAGTTCTCCGACCAGTCTTACTGTCTCCGACTACATTCTTCTCCCAGCTAACAATGACCTATTCTACATTTTCCTTGATCTTCATTCCCTTTATCCTGTTTTCACTCCTTATGCATCCTTATCTCTGTATCTCCTCCTCCCCCCCCCCCCCCCCCCCCCCCCCCCTAACGTCTGCAGAAGAAGGGATTCGGCCCGAAACGTCACCCATTCCTTCTCTCCCGAGCTGTTGCCTGTCCCGCTGAGTTACTCCACCATTTTGTGTCTTATATCTTCAGTTTAAACCAGCATCTGCAATTCCTTCCTATACATGAATAATTTGTTTGGCTAGATAGGGCTCTTAAAGATAGTGGAATCAGGGGATATGGGGAGAAGGCAGGAACGGGGTACTGATTGTGGATGATCAGCCATGATCACATTGAATGGCGGTGCTGGTTCAAAGGGCCGAATGGCCTACTCGTGTACCTATTGTCTAAAACCCATGCAGGTCACGGAGAGAAGGTACAAACTCTGTACAGACAGCACCCATAGTCGGGATGGAACCCGGGTCTCCGGCGCTGCATTTGCTGTGAGGCAGCAACTCTACCGCTGCGCCACCGTGACCGCCCTACACAGTGTATTAAGGCTGTCAGCTGTTCACCCCGCACGTGACTCTCACTAAAATGTCCTTCCGAAGGTTACGATTACTGATTAAAAGGGCAATATTGAATTTATGCAATTTGGATATTTGTTCTTCTGCTCTGTTTGGTTGTTTTTTTACTGCTATCACTCTGCCAACACTGCTTATAAACCGTGTTTACATTCCCTCTGAATGCTACAGCACTTGAATAGATGCTGAAGGTTACAATGTCAAAGACCCATCGTGGCTGTTTAGTCAATGAGTCACACAACCAGGGGCCACAGTCTTTAATAAAGGGGAGGCCATTTAAGACTAAGGTGAGAAAAAAACTTTTTCACCCAGAGAGTTGTGAATTTGTGGAATTCCCTGCCACATAGGGCAGTGGAGGCCAAATCACTGGATGGATTTAAGAGAGAGTTAGATAGAGCTCTAGGGGCTAGTGGAATCAAGGGATACGGGGAGAAGGCAGGCACGGGTTATTGATTGGGGGCGATCAGCCATGATCACATTGAATGGCGGTGCTGGCTCAAAGGGCCGAATGGCCTCCTCCTGCACCTGTTTTCTGTTTCTATGATTCTACACAGTGGAACAGGGCGGCACGGTGGCACAGCGGAAGAGTTGCTGCCTCACAGCGCCAGAGACCCGGGTTCCATCCGCACTGCGGGTGCTGTCTGCACCGTGTTTGTACCTTCTCCCCGTGACCACGTGGGTTTTCTCCGAGATCTTTGGTTTCCTCCCACACTACAAAGACGTATAGGATTTGATGGTTAAATGTGCAGAAAAGATGAGGTACGAAGGTAAGCTAGACAAGAATGTAAAGCAGGATAATAAAAGTTCTTTAGGTATGTGAAGAGGAAAAAATTAGTTAAGACCAAAGTTGGACCCTTGAAGGCCGAAAAGGGTGAATTTATTATGGGGAACAAGGAAATGGCAGATGAGTTCACTAAGGAAGACACAAACAATCTTCCTGATATAGTAGTGGCCAGAGGATCTGGGGTGACAGAGGAACTGAAGGAAATCCACATGGCAGGAAATGGTGTTGGATAGACTGATGGGACTGAAGGCTGATAAATCCCCAGGGCCTGATGGTCTGCATCCCCGGGTACTTAAGGAGGTGGCTCTAGAAATCGTGGATGCATTGGTCATAATTTTCCAATGTTCTATAGATTCAGGATCAGTTCCTGTGGATTGGAGGGTAGCTAATGTTATCCCACTTTTTAAGAAAGGCGGGAGAGAGAAAACAGGGAATTATAGAGCAGTTAGCCTGACATCAGTGGTGGGATAGATGCTTGAATCAATTATGAAAGATGAAATAGCGGCACATTTGGATAGCAATAACAGGATCGGTCCGAGTCAGCGTGGATTTACGAAGGGGAAATCATGATTGACTAATCTTCTGGAATTTTTTGAAGATGTAACTAGGAAAATGGACAAGGGAGAGCCAGTGGATGTAGTGTACCTGGACTTTCAGAAAGCATTTGATAAGGTCCCACATAGGAGATTAGTGGACAAAATTAGGGCACATGGTATTGGGGGTAGGGTGCTGACATGGATAGAGAAATGGTTGGCCGACAGGAAACAAAGAGTGGGGATTAATGGGTCCCTTTCAGAATGGCAGGCAGTGACTAGTGGGGTACAGCAAGGCTCGGTGCTGGGACCGCAGCTATTTACAATATACATCAATGATTTGGATGACGGGATTCAAAGTAACATTAGCAAATTTGCAGATGACACAAAGCTGGGTGGCAGTGTGTACTGTGAGGAGGATGACATGAAAATGCAGGTTCACTTGGACAGGTTGGGGGAGTGGGCAGATGCATGGCAGATGAAGTTTAATGCGGATAAATGTGAGGTTATCCACTTTGGTTGCAAAAACAGGAAGGCAGATTACTATCTAAATGGCGTCAGGTTGGGAAAAGGGGAAGTACAATGGGATCTGGGGGACCTTGTACATCAGTCTATGAAAGTAAGCATGCGGGTACAGCAGGCAGTGAAGAAAGCAAATGGCATGTTGGCCTTTATAACAAATATTGCTCGAATATAGGAACAAAGAGGTCCTTCTGCAGTTGTACAGAGCCTTAGTGAGACCACACCTGGAGTATTGTGTGCAGATTCGGTCCCCTAATTGGAGGAAGGACATTCTTGCTATTGAGGGCATGCAGCGTAGGTTTACAGACAATAGACAATAGACAATAGGTGCAGGAGTAGGCCATTTGACCCTTCAAGCCAGCACCGCCATTCAATGTGATCATGGCTGATCATCCCCAATCAGTACCCCGTTCCTGCCTTCTCCCCCTTTCCCCTGACCACTATTTTTTAAGAGCCCTATCTAGCTCTCTTGAAAGCATCCAGATAACCTGCCTCCACTGCCCTCTGAGGCAGAGAATTCCACAGACTCACCACTCTCTGTGAGAAAAAGTGTTTCCTCGTCTCCGTTCTAAATGGCTTACTCATTCTTAAACTTTGTCCCCTGGTTCTGGACTCCCCAACATCGGGAACATCTTTCCTGCCTCTAGCGTGTCCAAACCCTTAACAATCTCATATGTTTCAATGAGGTCCCCTCTCATCCTTCAAAACTCCAGAGTGTACAAGCCCAACTGCTCCATTCTCTCATATTACAGTCCCGCCATCCCGGGAATTAACCTTGTAAACCTACGCTGCACTCCCTCAATAGTAAGAATGTCCTTCCTCAAATTAGGGGACCAAATCTGCACACAATACTCCAGGTGTGGTCTCACTGGGGCTCTGTACAACTGCAGAAGGACCTCTTTGCTCCTATATTTGATTCCTCTTGTTATAAAGGCCAACACCCCATTCGCTTTTTTCACTGCCTGCTGTCTCTGCATGCTTACTTTACAAGGTTAATTCCCGGGGTGGCGGGACTGTCATATGCTGAGAGAATGGAGCAACTGGGTTTGTTAAATAAAATGGTGGAGTAACTCAGCCAGTCAGGCAGCGTTTCTTGATGACCAGCGTAGCTAACGTCTCAGGGTGAATAAGAGTCCCGGCCTGAAATATCACCCATCAAAATATTCTATCAATGCTGCCTGACCTGCTGAGTGGCTTCAGTGATATGTGGAGGATTTTTTTTGGAAACCAGCATCTGCAGTTGCTTGTGTCCACATTTCACTGCCTCAACTACCTTCTCCGCCCACTCAAAACATCTACCCCCCACGACACGTTGCCCCTCAGGTTCTGATTAAATCTTCCCCCCCCCCCACCCCTCTCACCTTAAACTCTGTCCCCAGAAGTGTCGGCGGTTGTGGGGAGAAGGCAGGAGAATGGGTTAGGAGGGAGAGATAGGTCGGCCATGATTGAATGGCAGAGCAGACTCGATGAGCTGAACGGCCTAATTTACTCTCCTAGAACTTATGAACTTTTGTTCTCCAGAGATGCTGCCTGATCCACTGGGTTAATACAGCACTTTGTTTATTTTTGCCATTTATAATGTCTGCATTGTTTAAGTCTATATCAATCTATAACAACTGAAAATTTCTTTCAGTTCTCTTAATTTTTAAGAAAGTTATGGGCTTTTGACTGTCCTCGATCACAGCTTTTGTATTGTCAATGGAAAAGCAATAGGGATCAAGATGCTAATTTCCGAGTATGAAAATGGCCAAAACGTTTTTAATACTGAAGATATGAAAGCGAATTAGGTGTCAAATTAAACTTCTTTTTATGCTTTATCTGATGTGATAAATTGCAGACTTGATTTTTTAAATCTCAAAATTTTGTAACGTTGCTACTGTGGACGGCTCGACTGTAATCATGTATTGTCTTTCTGCTGACTGGTTGGCAGGCAACATAAGCTTTTCACTATACCTCGGTACACGTGACGATAAACTAAACTCATCCTGTGAAAACAATGGACAATAGATAATAGATGCAGGAGTAGGCCATTCGGCCCTCCGAGCCAACACCGCCATTCAATGTGATCATGGCTGATCATCCACAATCAGTACCCCGTTCCTGCCTTCTCCCCATATCCCCTGACTCCGCTATCTTTAAGAGCCCTTTCTAGCTCTCTCTTGAAAGTATCCAGAGAACCGGCCTCCACCACCTTCTGAGGCAGAGAATTCCACAGACTCACCACTCTCTGTGAGAAAAAGTGTTTCCTCGTCTCCGTTCTAAATGGCTTACCCCTTATTCTTAAACTGTGGCCCCTGGTTCATTTAGTTATCATTTCAGCAAGCATCATGTAACCATCCATAATACAGTTAGACCACTAACCACACACTATCAGTACAAGCCTTATAATTTCCTGCCACTCTGTTGCATCAAATACCACCCTATATTAGGCTCACTCTTTGAGGAGAGCCAAATTACCAGTTTAGCTTAGAGATACAGCGCAGAAACAGGCCCTTAGCCCACCGAATCTGCGCCGACCAGCGATCACCCCGTACACTAGTACTATCCTGCATGCAAGGCACAATATACAACTTGATCGAAGCCAATTAACCTACAAACCTGTGCATCTTGGAGTGTGGGAGGAAAGCGGAGCACGCGGAGAAAACCCACGCAGGTCACGGGGAGAACGTACAAACACCGTACAGACAGCACCCGTCGTCAGGATCAAACCCGGGTCTCTGGCGCTGTGAGGCAGCAACTCTACCGCAGCGCCACCGTGCCGCTAGTAGGTGTGTAGGATAGTGCTAGCGCACGGGGTGAACGCTGGTCGGCGTAGACTTGGTGGGCCGAAGGTCCAGATTTACGAAGGGCCAGGATGTTTCCACTGGTGGGAGAGTCTATGACTAGAGGTCACAGCCTCAGAATTAAAGGACGTTCCTTTAGCAAGGAGATGATGAGTAATTTCTTTAGTCAGAGGGTGGTGAATCTGTGGAATTCTTTGCCACAGAAGGCTGTGGAGGCCAAGTCAGTGGATGTTTTTAAGGCAGAGATAGAGAGATTCTTGATTAGTACGGGTGTCAGAGGTCATGGCGAGAAGACAGGAGAATGGGGTTGAGATGGATAGATCACCCATGATTGAATGACAGATTAGACAATGGGCCAAATGGCCTAATTCTGCTCCTATCACTTATAACCTTATATAACTTATTCTGTGCTGTATATCTAAACTCATAAGGTCATAAGTAATTCTGAGGCTATGAGGCTATCCTCTCCACATTCACTATGGTCGACTGTAATCATGTAGACTCGCTGACCAGGCAACATAAGCTTTTTCACATCCTCTCCACGATAAACTAAACACATCGTGAAACAAAGCCATTCAGGCTATTCGGCCCTCCGAGCCAACACCCACCATTCATGTGATCATGGCTGTTTCCCCCCCCCCCCCCCCTCCCCATATATCCTCCCCCCTCATTCTTCTAAACCCCAGCGAGTACAGGCCCAGCGCCGACAAACGCTCATCATAGATTAACCCGACTCATTCCTGGGATCATTTAGTCTCGATAAGTCTAGTCTGAGGAAAGGTCGAAGGTCTAAAGAAAGATTCTTTGGGAACGTTTGGTGCGGACCAACTGTGAGGCAGGGTGACCACTCCCCTCGGCAGTTTGGCACACGCCAACACTAACGTAACATCTGGGCCTCTGAGCTAAACAACTAAAAGTTCCACAGGAAGACATTTGCTTGGTTTCTGACTAATTCTGCAGAATGATAATCAATTGGACACCAACATGCTCCTTTATCAGCAGATACATCGCTCCATTTATAAACCGTCGAAACTAGAAGGTTGATTGTGGTTTAAATATTAAAAGATTTGTCGAAGTAGATATAGAAAAAACACTTCCGTTTTATTTCCCCACACCCACTCATAGAAGAGGAAATTAGTTCAGATCAAAGCCCTTCACAAAGCTAATCTGTAAGAGTCATAAGAGTCATACAGTGTGGGAACAGGCCCTTCGGTCCAACTTTCCCATACCGGCCAACATGTCCCAGCTACATCTTTGATGTATTCAAGAGAGAGTTAACTATAGTTCTAAGGGCTAACGGAATCAAGGGGTATGGGGAGAAGGCAGGAACGGGGAACTGATTTTGGATGATCAGCCATGATCATATTGAATGGCGGTGCTGGCTCTAAGGGCTGCATCTATTCCTCCACCTATTTTCTATGTTTCTACGCCTATATTACATTAGTCTACACTGCACTAGTCCCACTTGCCTGCGTTTGGCCCACATCCCTCACACACTTCCCCAACAGAGAAAAAAACCCAAAAGTGCTGGAGTAACTCAGCGGGCCAGGCCGTATCTCTGGGGGATCGCTGGGCGGCACGGTGGCGCAGCGGTAGAGTTGCTGCCTCATAGCGCCAGAGACCCGGGTTTGATCCTGACTGCGGGTGCTGTCTACAAACTGCGGAGGTTGTACGTTCTCCCCGAGACCTGTGCGGGTTTTCTCCGGGATCCCCGGTTTTCTCCCACATTCCAAAGACGCGCAGGTTTGTAGATTAATTGGCTTGGTGTAAATGTAAAACTGTCACTAGTGTGTGTAGGGTAGTGTTGGTGTGTGGGGGGGATCGATGGTCGGCGCGGACCCGGTGAGCTGTATCTGCAAACTAAACAAAGACATGGACAGGTGACATTTTGGGTCGGGACCCTTCTTCAGACTGATTGGAATGGTGTGGGGAGGGGGATGGAAACTGGCACAGGTGGAGACGGGGCAATGTGTGGAGCGTGATAGGTTTATATCAACGGGTCGATGGTGGAAAGGGTCAAGAGCTTCAAATTCCTGGGCGTGCACATCTCTGACAATCTCTCCTGGTCCGAGAACACTGATGCAATTATAAAGAAGGCACATATGCGCCTCTACTTCCTGAGAAGATTACGGAGAGTCGGTTTGTCAAGGAGGACTCTCTTGAACTTCTACAGGTGTACAGTAGAGAGCATGCTGACCGGTTGCATCGTGGCTTGGTTCAACAACTTGTGCGCCCAGGAGCTAATGGGCCGAATGGCCTAATTCTACTCCTATCACTTATGACCTTTTGACTTCAGTGGTGCAGCACTGAATAAGTCAAGGTCATAAGTGATAGGAGCAGAATTATGCCATTCGGCCCATCAAGTCTACTCCGTCATTCATTCATGGCTGATTTATCTTCCCCTCTGAACATTATTCTCCTACCTTCTCCCTGTAACCCCTGACACCTGGGGTTCTATTCATCCCAGGATCTGTCCATCTCTGCCTTAAAAACATCCATTGATGGTCTCCACAACCTCCTGTGGCAAAGAATTCCACAGGATCACCACCCTCTGACTAAAGAAATTCCTCCTCATCACCTTCCCAAAGGAACGTTCTTTCATTCGTAGACTCTCCGGCCAGTAGCCTGGCCCTTCGGCCATTCCGAATCAGGCCCTTCGGCCCACCGAGCCCACGCCGACCAGCGATTGCCCCATGCACTTGCACTATGCTACACACCATCTGGTGGCACAGCGGTAGAGTTGCTGCCTCACAGCGCTAGAGATCTGGGTTTGATCCTGACTATGGGTGCTGTCTGCACAGAAGTTCTTCCCGTGATCTGCGTGGGTTTTCTCAGAGATCACCAGATTCCTCCCACACTCCAAAGACGTACAGGTTTTTAGGTTAATCAGCTTGGTATACTTGTAAATTGTGTGTGTGTGTGTGTGTGTGTGTGTGTGTGTGTGTGTGTGTGTGTGTGTGTGTGTGTGTGTGTGTGTGTGTGTGTGTGTGTGTGTGTGTGTGTGTGTGTGTGTGTGTGTGTGGTGTGTGTGTGTGTGTGTGTGTGTGTGTGTGTGTAGGATAGTGTTAGTATGCGGGGATCGCTGGTCAATGCGGACTCGGTGGGCCGAAGGGCCAGTTTCTGTGCTGTATCTCTAAACTTTATCTGTAAACTAAGCCTGCATTCTTCTTACAGAGGGTGGCACATCGCTAGGATTCTTGTCGCAGTGGGCAGTGAATCTCTGGAATTCTGAGTTTTGTCAGTATGTCAAGTGAGTTCTGTGTCAGTATTTCAAGTGAGTTCTTTGTCAGTATTTAAGAGGTGGATAGATTTTTGCAGAATCAGCGGCTTGGGGAAGAAGCACAGACGAGGCCTGGATCAGGTCAGCTACAATTGTATTGAATGGTGAGGAAAAACTGATGGGCCCAGGCGACATCCTCCTGCTGAAGACATTAGACTTAGAAGGGTGGCACGGTGGCGCAGAGGTAGAGTTGCTGCCTTACTGGGCTGTCCCCCACTTAATTGGTGAGTTTAGAAGAGTTTGAAAAAATGACATGTTGAAGACTTCCTTCGACCTCCTTCGACTATGTTGAAGACCATCTTCTAGTTATGACTAACTTCATGAAAATTGGACACCGAATAGTGGAGAGTGAAGACGATCTCCTTCAACCTCCCTTCGACTACGATGACGACTATCTACGACTACCTTCGACTACCCTCGATTACCTACGACTAACATGCCGACCTACTACGACTGAACCTACGAGTAAAGATTTTTTCCATAGCAACGTTTTATTACTCGCGGTCATTTTTTAGCATATTGAAAAAAACACCGCAACCTATCTGAGGCCTCGAGTACACGGGTTCTACTCTTGAGCATGAAGGAGAGTTACAAAGACCTCGTGTTGACCATGTTGCGAGTATGAGCCGAGGGCAAACTCGCCGGAACTCGTGGATTAGGTCACCCAAGTGGGACAGGCCCTTTACAGAGCCAGAGACCCAGGTTTGTAAACACTTAGAGTCACAGAGTGATACAGAGTGGAAACAGGCCGTTCGGCTCAACTTGCCCACACCGGCCAACACGTCCCAGCTGCACTAGTCTACCGTAGTTCCACCTGCCTGCGTTCGGCCCACATCCCTCAACACAGACAAACAAAAACAAAGTGCTGGAGTAACTCAGCGGGTCAGACCGTATCTCTGGATGTACGGTGGCGCAGCGGTCGAGTTGCTGCCTCACAGTGCCAGAGACCCGAGTTCCATCCTGTACGGAGTTTGCACGTTCGCCCCACGACCCGCGTGGGTTTTCTCCTGGTGCCCCGGTTTCCTCCGAAACTCCAAAGGCGCGCAGGTTTGCAAGCTAAATAGCTTGATAAAATTGTGAAATTGTCCCAAGAGCGTGTGGGATTGTGCCGGTGGGCGGGGTGATCGCTGGTCGGTGCGGACTCGGTGGGCGGAAGGGCCTGTTTCCGTGCTATATCTCTAAAGTAAATTACTGATGTAAAGCTAGTTGGATTAGTCTCAATTTCCCCCCCCCCCCCAACTTCACTCCACTGAAGTTACTCCAGCACTTTGTGTCCTCTTGTGTATTTGTTAGCACCTGCAGTTCCTTGCTTCTACATCTCTACCCCTTCCTTGACCCCTGGCTGACCTTGCACTGGTTTCTATCCCCCCCCCCCCCCCCATTCCTTCTACCGGCTTCACATTTCACGACCTTTCCCTCCTCAAGCTTCACAATTCGCAACTCTATCCTTATTGGGCTCACACTTGCCATCTCATCTCCGGCCTTTGTCCAGCAATCTGTCTATCAAGGAACCCCCCCACCCCACCCCGGCCTGCGTTCACCTATTAACAGCCATACTCCTGGCACTCCTCTCCTCCAACTTTCTTTGTATCTCTAAACTACATTAAACTACATGAAACGACTGAAACTATTAGAAACAAGACTGTTTCACTCGGGGGAAAAAGCGCGATCCTCCTGTCTTTGTGTGCAAGGGATATCGGCTTTCTCGGTTTACACAAAAAAAGAAAAACAAAATATTTTTCTAAAGAGATTAAATTGTGAAGGAATAACCACGGGAAAGGTTGTGGGCTGAACTGGGCCCAGAGAAACAATCTTGTGCAGAAATGATACCAAACGAGTACTTTGTATCAGTCGTCACAAAGGAACATAATACTGGCAATATGGAAGTGTTAAAGAGAGCTGCTGTGATGATACTGTGGAAAGACTGAAGATGCTGGAGTAACTCACTCAGTGGGACAGGCAGCATCTCTGAAGAGAAGGAACGGGTGACGTTTTGGGTCGAGACCCTTCTTCGGACTTGGGGAAGCCTCAGGGTGTCCAACGTTCGTGACGTTCAGGTTCTGACCCAACCCGGAGAACACACGTACCAACAGTCGGTCCATCGCACATTTGCAACAGTTCTCCTTCCGTGCCCCGCGTTCCATACTGGCACCTCGCTCGCATCCTCCCGCAGGTCAGCCTGAAGAAGGGTCTCCACCCAAAACGTCACCTAGTTCTTTTCTCCAGAGATGCTGCCTGACCCGCTGAGTCACTCCAGCATTTTGTGTCTATCTTCGGTGTAAACCAGCATCTGCAGTTCACAAGTTATCGGAGTAGAATTAGGCCATTCGGCCCATTGAGTTCAATCATGGCTGATGTCTGCCTCGTAATCATATTTCTATGCCTTCACCCCATAAGCCTTGACACCCGTTCTAATCAAGAATTTGTCTATGACTGCCTTAATAAAAATATCCACTGACTTGGCTTCCACAGCCCTCTGTGGCAATGAGTTCCACAGATTAACTACCCTCTGACTAAAGAAGCTCCTCCTCATCCCCTTTCTAAAAGAACACCCTTTAATTCTGAGGCTGTGACCTCTGGGCCTAGACTCTTCCACCAGTGGAAACATCCTTTCCATCTCCCACCAGTAAATACATCCTTTCCACATCCACTCTATCTGTGCCTTTCATCATTTTGCAAGTTTCAATGAGGTCCCCCCCCCCACAACCTTCTAAACTCCAGCGAGTACAGGCCCAGTGCTGTCAAACGCTCATCATATGCTAACCCACTCATTCCTGGAATCATGGAATGGAATGATCCTGGAATCATTCCTGGAATTCCAGTTCCCTCCTACAGTTTTGTAGGTTATTTGGACTTCTTATTGGTCACAGAAACCTGGCTTAATCCTGGTGAGCTTGCTCCACTCGTGGAACTCTGTCCTGATAACTGTAACTTTTTCAGCTCGCCCAGGCTCTCCGGTCACGGTGGGGGCCGAGCCACTGTGTTTAAGAAACATTTCAACTGCCGCCTCCTGAACGCTGATCATTTCTCCAGTTTCGAACATCAACCAATTATAGTTGGTCTAATCTGTCCACTTTTAATTGTTCTTGTGTATCGCCCACCAAAAATGCATAAGGACTTTATCTCACAATTTGCTGATCTTATCGCTAGCTTGTTGCCCAAATTTGACCGGGTCCTGATTCTTGGTGACTTTAACATTCATGTCTGCTGTCCCACAAAGCCTCTTGTGAGTGAATTTATGAACCTGGTTGAGTCCTTCAATCTGACTCTGCTCACCACTGGACCCACGCACATGCTTGGCCACACACTCGACCTGGTGATTTTGACTGGTCTCCCAATTTGTAATATAGAAATTATTGATGCGTGTCTGTCAGATCACAGTGTTATTATAGTCGATGCATCTCTGCCTTTCTCTCCCTCAAAATCCTATCTCCCTGCTCGCTAATCCCGCTACGTAAACTCTTCGATTGCCAGTAAGTTCTCTGAGGCTCTCATAGTCGCCCCCGACATCTGCACTATCAAGGCCTCTCCCCTTCATCTCAGCACCGACAACCTCATTTCTTTATTCAACACCACTTGCTCTTCCATCCTGGATTCTGTTGCTCCTCTTAAAATGAAAAAGCCTAAGCCTAAAGGCTGGCCCTGGCACAATGACACTATCAGAGCCCTAAGAAGCGAGTGCAGAAAAACAGAACAGAAGTACAAATCTCAGATTCAGATTCAGATTCAATTTTAATTGTCATTGTCAGTGTACAGTACAGAGACAACGAAATGCATTTAGCATCTCCCTGGAAGAGCGACATAGCAAATGATTTGAATAAATAATAATAAGTGTCCGGGGGGGGGGTGGTGATTGGCAGTCACCGAGGTACATTGTTGAGTAGAGTGACAGCCACTGGGAATAAGCTGTTCCTCGACCTGCTGGTTTGGCAATGGAGAGACATGTAGCGCCTCCCGGATGGTAGGAGGGTAAACAGTCCATGGTTGGGGTGAGAGCAGTCCTTGGCGATGCTGAGCGCCCTCCACAGACAACGCTTGCTTTGGATAGACTCAATGGAGGGGAGAGAGGAACCGGTGATGCGTTGGGCAATTTTCACCACCCTCTGCAATGCCTTCCGGTCGGAGACAGAGCAGTTGCCATACCATACTGTGATGCAGTTGGTAAGGATGCTCTCGATGGTGCAGCGGTAGAAGTTCACCAGGATCTGAGGAGACAGATGGACCTTCTTCAGTCTCCTCAGGAAGAAGAGAAGCTGGTGAGCCTTTTTGACCAGAGTTGAGGTATTGTGGGTCCAAGAGAGGTCATCGGAGATGTTGACTCCCAGGAACCTGAAGCTAGAAACACGTTCCACCTCCGTCCCATTAATGTGGATAGGGGTGTGCGTGCTGCCTCTGGACTTACTGAAGTCTACAATGAGCTCCTTGGTCTTCTTGGAGTTAAGGGCCAGGTTGTTGTCAGCGCACCATGCTGCTAAGTGCTGGACCTCCTCGCTGTAGGCCAACTCATCGTTGTTGCTGATGAGGCCAATCACCGTTGTATCATCTGCATACTTGATGATGGTGTTAGTACCATGTACAGGTGTGCAGTCATAGGTGAAGAGGGAGTAGAGGAGGGGGCTCAGCACACAGCCCTGTGGAACGCCGGTGTTCAGGGTGAGGGTTGAAGAGGTGTGCTTGTCTAACCTAACAGACTGGGGTCTGTTGGTTAGAAAGTCCAGTATCCAGTTGCAGAGGGAGGGGTCGATGCCGAGTTTGGTGATCAGTTTTGATGGTATAATGGTGTTGAATGATAAGCTGATAATAAATCTGATAAGCTTCAATTTCCTTTGAACTTCTGGGAAATAATCTTCTCAAATACCAAGAAGCAGTAAAGTCTGCAAGAACACAATACTTTTCCGACCTTATTACCACAAACGCCCATAACACCAAGGTCCTATTTAGTACCATTACCTCTGTCATATGTCTTTCCCCCAGTAACCATATAACCATATAACAATTACAGCACGGAAACAGGCCATCTCGGCCCTACAAGTCCATGCCGAACAAATTTTTTTCCCCTTAGTCCCACCTGCCTGCACTCGTACCATAACCCTCCATTCCCTTCTCATCCATATGCCTATCCAATTTATTTTTAAATGATACCAATGAACCTGCCTCCACCACTTCCACTGGGAGCTCATTCCACACCGCCACCACTCTCTGCGTAAAGAAGTTCCCCCTCATATTACCCCTAAACTTCTGTCCCTTAATTCTGAAGTCATGTCAGTACCAGCTTTGCGGGGTCCCCTGCTAAGTGCGAAGAATTTACTACATTTTTCACCAGTAAAGGTAAGAACATCAGAACGAATATTTCCCCTCCAATCCGTGACCTAGCTGTCTCATTGGTCTGTTCTTCTAAATTAGACTGTTTCCAACCCGTTACTCTACCCTCCCTTGTAAAACTGGTCACCACTATGAAACCTGCTACCTGCCCCCTCGGCGTTGTCCCCACTGCCCTTCTGAAGGATGTCATTGCTATAGCCGGTTCCAGCATCCTCGCCATCATCAACAGTTCTCTGGCCACTGGCACTGTTCCAACCTGCTTCAAGCACGCGGTGGTCCAGCCCCTCCTGAAAAACCTAACCTAGACCCCACTTTGCCTAGCAACTACAGACCTATTTCCAAACTGCCTTTCCTTTCAAAAGTCCTTGAAAAGGTAATTTTAAATCAACTAATGCCTTACCACAGCAAAATACCATCCTGGAAAATTTCCAATCAGGTTTCAGGGCCCACCACAGCACAGAGTCTGCCTTGTTGAAGGTACATAACGACCTACTTCTCACCATTGACTCCGGCAACTGTGCAATCCAGCTCCTTCTCGACCTCAGCGCAGCATTTGATACAGTGGACCACACCATCCTAATTGACCGTCTCCGGTACGGGGTTGGTATTGATGGCACTGCCCTGAGCTGGTTCGTCTCCTAACTCAAAGTTAGGAATTTCTCTACAAACATTCTCCTCCCCAGCTAGCCTTTGCTGCGGGGCTCCACAAGGCTCCATCCTAGGCCCCATTCTCTTCTCCCTGTATATACTCCCCTTAGGCCAAGTCATTCACACACACCAGCATTTCCTTCCACTGCTACGCAGACGATACACAACTCTATCTCCCTCTGAAGCCCAACAACCAATCTAATCTACTCAGCCTTATCCACTGCCTCGAGGATATAAAGTGTTGGATGGCCCAGAACTTCCTCCAACTAAACGAGAGTAAGTCTGAGGTCATCCTACTCGGCCCCTTGGACTCCATCAAAATGATAGCAGGCAGCCTTGGAAGCCTTACCCCATTACTCAAACCTCACGTCAAAAACCTTGGCGTGATATTTGACTCAGCATTGAAATTTGACAAACAAGTCAATGCCGTGGTAAAAGCTAGCTTCTTCCAGCTTCGGACGATAGCTAAAATAAAACAATTCCTCCAGTTTGATGACGTCGAAAAGATCATCCACACATTTATCTCCTCCCGCCTAGATTACTGCAACTCCCTTTACACTGGCATCAGCCAATCATCCCTATCCCGCCTGCAACTGGTCCAAAACGCCGCAGCGAGACTCCTGACGGGCACCCGAAAAAGGGACCACATCACCCCGATCCTGGCCTCTCTCCACTGGCTCCCTGTGCGGTTCCGAATAAATTTCAAGATCCTCCTTTATGTTTACAAAGCCCATAACGGGCTTGCCCCCACCTACATCAAAAGTCTGCTTACCCACCACACCACCTCCAGGTCCCTCAGATCGGCCGACTTGAGGTTACTGAACATCCCGCGGTCCACGCATAAGCTCAGGGGCGACCGCGCCTTTGCGGTTGCAGCTCCTAGACTGTGGAACAGCATCCCTCTTCCCATCAGAACCGCCCCCTCCATCGACTCTTTTAAGTCGAGACTTAAAACATCTCTACTCACAAACCTTTATTGAGGTTCTCTGAGGGAGCGCTGTATGTATGTATTTACGTATGTATTGTTGATCTATGTACCACTGTTTGTAGCACGTTAGTACCTGCACTAATGTAAAGCACTTTGGTCAACGAGAGTTGTTTTTAAATGTGCTATAGAAATACAATTGACTTGACTATAAAAATGGAAAGTGGTCCCAAGTGTGTAGAATAGAGCCAGTGTACAGGGTGATCGCTCGTATTGTATCTCTAACTGAAGATGGACACAAAATGCTGGAGTAACTCAGCGTCAGGCTCAGGCAACATCTCTGGAGAACACGTACACCAGCAATGTATTTTCTGATACTGAATTTCAAATCATTATTTTAGAATCATTTGAGAACCAGAAAATAAAGGTTCATGGTGAAGGGGGAAAGATGTTATAGGAATCTGAGGGGTAACTTGTTCACACAAAGGGTGGTGGGAGTATGGAACAAGCTGCCAGAGGAGGTAGATGAGGCTGGGACTATCACAACTTTTAGGAAGCAATTAGATAGGTACATGGATAGGACAGATTTGGAGTGATATGGGCCAAATGCAGGCGGGTAGGCACCCATACTAGATTGGGGCATATCGGTCGGTGTGGGCAAGTTGGGCCAAAGGGCCTGTTTCCAGGCTGTATAACTCTACGGTGGCGCAGGGGTAGAGCTACTGCCTCACAGCGCCAGAGACCCGGGTTCGATCCTGACTACGAGTGCTGTCTGTACGGAGTTTGTACGTTCTCCCCGTGACCCACGTGGGTTTCCTCCCACACTCCAAAGGCGTACAGGTTTGTAGGTTCATTAGCTTGGTATACTTGTAAATTGTCCCTAATGTGTGTAGGATAGTGTTAATTTGCGGAAATCACTGGTCGGTGCGGACTCGGTGGGCCGAAGGGCCTGTTTCCGCACTGTATCTCTAATCTAAACTAAATTGCATTCTCTATGTCATTGCTATCACCGTCTTTAAAACTGCTACATTGGCTGTATTGTGTTACTTTATGAAGAGTGATACAAAGTGCTTGTTTGAAATCTCCGCCGTTTCTGTACTAGATTGTATCTCTGCTCCCAGTTCTGTCCCACTTCTATTGTAGAAACGTAAACAATAGGTGCAGGTGTAGGCCATTCTGCCCTTCGAGCCAGCACCGCCATTCAATGTGGTCATGACTGTTCATCCAAAATCAGCTCCCCTTTCCAGCTTTCTCCCCATATCCCTTTTCCTTTAGCCCTAAGAGCTAAATCTAACCCTCTCTTGTAAACATCCAGTGAATTGGCCTCGACTGCCTTCTGTGGCAGAGAATTCCACAGATTCACAAATCTCTAGGTGAAAAGGTTTTTACTCATCTCAGTCCTAAATGGCCTACCCCTTATTCTTAAACTGTGACCCCTGGTTCTGGACTCCCCTAATATTAAGAATTAAGCCTGTCCAATCCCTTAATAATTGTATATGTTTCTATAAGATTCCCTCTCATCCTTCTAAATTCCAGCGAATACAGTCAACCCATTCTTTCATCATATGTCAGTCCCGCCATGCCGGGAATTAACCTAGATCATCTTGTGGTGATCCTTTCACAGATTAATCTGTTTAGAAAAATATCTATTGTTTTTCCCCACTTATGTAATCCAAGATTGCCAATATCCATATCACAACAAAAGACTGGGTCACATATCAATACAGGCGCTCTGTAACATTCTCTGGGTGCAGTTACACGATAACATTCCATTATTTGAGAACAATTGCACCAAATGAATGAATGGACAAATCGACAAGTCTGCCTTTGATACGGCATCGAGGATAGAGATTCATTGGGAGGACAGTGGGCAGGAAATAAGATCGCTTAAGGTCTTGACCCAGGGGTGAAATGAAGAAGGGTCTCGACCCGAAACATCACCCATTCCTTCTCTCCAGAGATGCTGCCTGTTCCGCTGAGTTACTCCAGAGTTTTGAGTCTACCTACAGCTCATAGAACACCTTCGTATAAATGCAAGCACGTAATGTGAAACTGGTTGTAGAGTCACCATTTCCAGGATAAAGTACATAGAATATGGAAACAAACATAGAAATTAGGTGCAGGAGAAGGCCATTCGGCCCTTCAAGCCTGCACCGCCATTCAATATGATCATGGCTGATCATCCAACTCAGTATCCCGTACCTGCCTTCTCTCCATACCCTCTGATCCCCTTAGCCACAAGGGCCACATCTAACTCCCTCTTAAATATAGCCAATGAACTGGTCTCGACTACCCTCTGTGGCAGAGAGTTCCAGAGATTCACCACTCTCTGTGTGAAAAAAGTTCTTCTCATCTCGGTTTTAAAGGATAAAGGATTCCCCCTTATCCTTAAGCTGTGACCCCTTGTCCTGGACTTCCCCAACATCGGGAACAATCTTCCTGCATCTAGCCTGTCCAACCCCTTAAGAATTTTGTAAGTTTCTATAAGATCCCCTCTCAATCTCCGAAATTCTAGAGAGTATAAACCAAGTCTATCCAGACGTTCTTCATAAGACAGTCCTGACATCCAGGAATCAGTCTGGTGAACCTTCTCTGCACTCCCTCTATGGCAATAATGTCCTTCCTCAGATTTGGAGACCAAAACAGTACGCAATACTCCAGGTGTGGTCTCACCAAGACCCTGTACAACTGCAGTAGAACCTCCCTGCTCCTATACTCAAATCCTTTTGCTATGAAAGCTAACATGCCATTCGCTTTCTTCACTGCCTGCTGCACCTGCATGCCTACTTTCAATGACTGGTGTACCATGACACCCAGGTCTCGCTGCATCTCCCCTTTTCCTAATCGGCCACCATTTAGATAATAGTCTGTTTTCCTGTTTTTGCCACCAAAATGGATAACCTCACATTTATCTACATTATACTGCATCTGCCAAACATCTGCCCACTCACCCAGCCTATCCAAGTCACCTTGCAGTCTCCTAGCATCCTCCTCACAGCTAACACTGCCCCCCAGCTTAGTGTCATCCGCAAACTTGGAGATATTGCCTTCAATTCCCTCATCCAGATCATTAATATATATTGTAAATAGCTGGGGTCCCAGCACTGAACCTTGCGGTACCCCACTAGTCACTGCCTGCCATTGTGAAAAGGACCCGTTTACTCCTACTCTTTGCTTCCTGTTTGCCAGCCAGTTCTCTATCCACATCAATACTGAACCCCCAATGCCGTGTGCTTTAAGTTTGTATACTAATCTCTTATGTGGGACCTTGTCGAAAGCCTTCTGGAAGTCCAGATACACCACATCCACTGGTTCTCCCCTATCCATGCTACCAGTTACATCCTCGAAAAATTCTATAAGTTTCGTCAGACATGATTTACCTTTCGTAAATCCATGCTGACTTTGTCCAATGATTTCATCACTTTCCAAATGTGCTGCTATCACATCTTTAATAACTGGCTCTAGCAGTTTCCCCACTACCGATGTTAGACTAACTGGTCTGTAATTCCCCGTTTTCTCTCTCCCTCCCTTCTTAAAAAGTGAGGTCACGTTTACTACCCGCCAATCCTCTGGAACTACTCCAGAATCTAAAGAGTTTTGAAAGGTTATTAATAATGCATCCACTATTTCTGGAGCTACTTCCTTAAGTACTCTGGGATGCAGCCTATCTGGCCCTGGGGATTTATCGGCCTTTAATCCATTCAATTTACCCAACACCACTTCCTGACTAACCTGGATTTCACTCAATTCCTCCAACTCCTTTGACCCGCGGTCCCCTGCTATTTCCGGCAGATTGTTTATGTCTTCCTTTGTGAAGACGGAACCAAAGTAGTTATTCAATTGGTCCGCCATATCCTTGTTCCCCATGATCAACTCACCTGTTTCTGACTGCAAGGGACCTACATTTGTTTAAACTAATCTATTTCTTTTCACATATCTCTATAAACTTTTGCAGTCAGTTTTTATGTTCCCTGCCAGTTTTCTTTCATAATCCATTTTTCCTTTCCTAATTAAGCCCTTTGTCCTCCTCTGCTAGTCTCTGAATTTCTCCCAGTCCTCCGGTATGCTGCTTTTTCTGGCTAATTTGTACGCATCATCCTTCGCTTTGATACTATCCCTGATTTCCCTTGTTATCCACGGATGCACTACCTTCCCTGATTTATTCTTTTGCCAAACTGGGATGAACAATTTTTGTAGTTCATCCATGCAGTCTTTAAATGTCTTCCATTGCATATCCACCGTCAACCCTTTTAGAATTAATTGCCAGTCAATCTTGGCCAATTCACGTCTCATACCCTCAAAGTTACCTTTCTTTAAGTTCAGAACCATTGTTTCTGAATTAACAATGTCACCCTCCATCCAAATGAAGAACTCAACCATATTATGGTCACTCTTGCCCAAAGGGCCACGCACAACAAGACTGCTAACTAACCCTTCCTCATTACTCAATACCCAGTCTAAAATAGCCTGCTCTCTCGTTGGTTCCTCTACATGTTGATTTAGATAACTATCCCGCATACATTACAAGAAATCCTCTTCCTCAGCACCCCTGCCAATTTGATTCACCCAATCTATATGTAGATTGAAGTCACCCATTATAACTGCTTTGCCTTTGTCGCATGCATTTCTAATTTCCTGTTTGATACCATCTCCAACTTCACTACTACCGTTAGGTGGCCTGTACACAACACCCACCAGCGTTTTCTGCCCCTTAGTGTTTCGCAGCTCTACACATACAGATTCCACATCCTCCAAACTAATGTCCTTCCTTTCTATTGCGTTAATCTCCTCTCTAATCAGCAACGCTACCCCACCTCCTTTTCCTTTCTCTCTATCCCTCCTGAATATTGAATATCCCTGGATGTTCAGCTCCCAGCCTTGGTCACCCTGGAGCCATGTCTCCTATATCATAATCATTAATGGCTATCTGCACGTTCAACTCATCCACCTTATTCCGAATTCTCCTTGCATTGAGACACAAAGCCTTCAGGCTTGTTTTTACAACTCTCTTACCCCTTATACAATTATGTTGAAAAGTGGCCCTTTTTGATTTTTGCCCTGGTTTTGTCTGCCTGCCACTTTTACTTTTCACCTTGCTACCTATTGCTTCTACCCTCATTTTACACCCCCCCTGCCTCTCTGCTCTTGTACCCATCCCCCTGCCACATTAGTTTAAATCCTCCCCGACAGCACTAGCAAACACTCCCCCAAGGACATTGGTTCCATTCCAGCCCAGGTGCAGACCGTCCTGTTTGTACTGGTCCCACCTCCCCCAGAACTGGTTCCAATGCCCTAAAAATTTGAATCCCTCCCCCTTGCACCATTTTTCAAGCCACGTATTAATCTGCAATATCCTCCTATTTCTACTCTGACTGGTACAGCACAGGATCTGGCCCTTCGGCCCACAAGTCATACCGTGTGGAAACAGGCTCATCAGCTCATAATGATAGAATTATAGTCATACAGTGTGGAAACAGGCCCTTCGGCCCAACATGCGCACACTGACCAACATGTCCTATCTGCACTAGTCTCACTTGCCTGTTTTTGGCCCATATCCCTCTAAATCTGTCCTGTCCATGTACCTACCTAATTGCATCTTAAACATTGCAAATGTCCCTGCCTCAACTACCTCTTCCGGCAGCTCGTTCCATACATCCACCACCCTTTGCGTGAAAAAGTTACCCCTCAGATTCCTAAAAAATGTTTCCCCCTTCACTTTAAGTCCTCTGGTCCTCGATTTCCCCAACTCTGGGCAAGAGACTCTGCGTCTACCCGATCTATTCCTCTCATGATTTTATACACCTCTATAAAGGAGCAGGGAGGTTCTACTGCAGTTGTACAGGGTCTTGGTGAGACCACACCTGGAGTATTGCGTACAGTTTTGGTCTCCTAATCTGAGGAAAGACATTCTTGCCATAGAGGGAGTACAGAGAAGGTTCACCAGAATGCGGCCTCATCAACGTTTTATACAACTGCAACATGACCTCCCAACCTCAATACTCAATATCAAAAGCTTGTTTGACCACCTTATCTACCTGTGACGCCAGTCTGTGGACAGAAATACAAAAACAGAGATGTAATGCTGAGGCTCTACAAGGCGCTGGTCAGGCCGCATTTGGAGTATTGTGAGCAAATATGGGCCCCATATCTGAAGAAGAATGGGCTGGCTCTAGAGAGGGTCCAGAGGTGGTTTACAAGAATGATTCCAGGAATGAGTGGATTAACATATGATGAGCGTTTGACAGCACCGGGCCTGTACTCGCTAGAGTTTAGAAGGTTGAGGAGGGACCTCATTGAAACTTACAGAATAATGAAAGGCATATGTAATTGCAGGACTCAAACGCACGTAAAGATACAACACATCTGTATTAAGCACTTACAGCATAGGATCTGCAGTTACATCTCCGAGCTGCTACATCTACTGCCTGACGTAGGAGGATTCTTAATACTATAAAGCATGTATTAGGCGGGGCTACTACCAAAAAGCACTATGATTGGCTAGCATGTAATAGCTGATCTGCATCTCTTCTTGTAGAAAATAAAGGAACCACGGTGCTTTAAACAATATAAGGTGGGGATGCTAAGGATATGCTAACACGATTATACAAAATCGGCATATCTAAAGGGTGGCCTGCAAACCCGTCCAGTCTTCGTGCGGTAGGAGGCCGCCTCGCCCCCTTTCGCGGGAGAACAGATGGGCGACGGTAGTGGGGACATGACTGGCGACCCGGCAGGCCTGGTGGGAGACGCCACAGGCGATCCAGGCGTCAGCCGATGCGGGGAACCCACGGCAGAAGTAACGGCTGGTGGTGGAGTAGCTGGAACGGCTGTGGGAGCGAACACGAGAGGCGGGATCTCAGGACCTGTAGGTGCAGGGCGCGGTTCCTTCACTGGAAGGATATGTTGACGGTTGCGTCTGCCGATGACTCCGTCCATTTCGACCAGGTACAAACATGGCTCTTTGGACGGGCCCTAAATGTCCTCCAGTCGTGTATGGCCCTTGTCGGTTTGCAGGCGAACCATTTGTCCATGCGCAAGCGGTTTGAGTGGCTTGCTGGACTTGTCGAAGAAACGCTTCCGTGTGTCTCGTTTGAATTGTAGCTGCTTCTGCACCGCGGGCGGGGAGCGAACGCGGGGCTGCGGCAGCTGCTGAGAGACAGGCAGGGGTGCACGGGTTTGGCGAGACATTAGTCGCTGGGCTGGAGAGCCTAGAATGGAGTCCCATGCAATGTTTCGTAGATTGAGCGAGTCCAGGTCGGATTCGGCAAGGTAGGAACGTTCCATAAGTTGTTTCACACTCCGAACAGCACGTTCGGCCAGTCGATTGGACTGCGAGAACTCGGGGCTGCTGGTAATGTGTCGGAAGGCCGGCCCATCTTTCAGCAAAGTTCTTAAATGCTTGGCTGGTGAATTGTCTGCCATTGTCAGTCTGAATACGTGCAGGGGAGCCATGCACGGAAAGGTGTCGTTGCAGCTCCTCAATCACTGACTCAGCGGAAATGGTTTGCAGTAGGTCTAGTTCGAACCATCCCGAGTAAGAGTCGACAAGAACTAGACAGTGTTTCCCATGCCATTCGAAGATGTCAGCGGCCAGCGAGGACCACGGAAGAGGAGGAACTGGTTGGGGCAGAAGAGGCTGCTTCTGCTGATGTGGTGCTAAACTGTTGCAGACAGCGCACGTTTTGGTTCTTTCACGTATGTATTTTGTCATTCCGGGCCAGTAAAACATGGTTTGAGCCCGCTGGAGAGTGGCCTCCGTGCCGGGGTGGCCCCTGTGGATGTCGTTGTAGTATTCGCCCCGTAGTGCGGCAGGGACCGTCGCCTTGTGACCCTTGACTATGATTCCGTCCTGTAGCACTAACTCGTCACAAACTAGGAAGCAGGAGCGTATCTCGAGCGGGGTATTTGACTGTTTGTGGGGCCAACCATTCCGTATGACTGTGGACAGCAATTGTACAGTCTCGTCCGCAGCCGTGTTTGTAGGCGATCAGTCGGGACAAACGAGACCTTCATGACTGACCACCAATCCCGTGGTTCTGCTCAGAAAATTTAGAGAACTGTGTGATCTGCCGTCAAACCACATAATTGAACGGATGAAGTTCTATGCTCGTTTGCAGCAGGTTGATGAACCTATTGAACAATTTATTAGCGGATTGAAACACGTGGCTGCGCGCTGTCACGTTGGTGAGTTGACTTCGCGACACGAACTAACTCTTAGCCAAGCGATTCATTCATGTCAAATTTCAGAGATTACTGCTCCCCATGCTGATCCTGTCTTTTTCAACCCACGACAGCAACACAACTTCAATCTTACTGACTCCTCCTCCCGCAAAGCCCCTAATATGCCTGCTGCGCAATGTCGGAATTGTAACTATTTTCATGCAAAGGGTCGCCAATTCTTCACAGCTTACGGAAAGTCCTGCAATTATTGTAAAAAGCAGAACCACTTTGCGAAATGCTGCCGTTCTCGTGGGACTGCCAATCCTCGAAGGACAAACTTGCACCTGCTTCAACAAGAGTTCTCCGATACTGCCTCCCCAGAGCCTGAAACATCCTCCCATGAGCAGTGTTCAGACACTGCTGATAACAGTTCTGCTATTCACTTCCTCCTCCCCTCGTTTAATGAGCTTGGCACTCACATCTCCTTTAAACTTTACTTTAGTTTATTGTCACGCCGAAAAAGCTTTTTTGTTGCGTGCTAACCAGTCAGCAGAAAGACAATACACGATCGCAATTGAGCCATTTACAATGTACAGATACTTGATAAAGGAATAACATTTTGCACAAGGTAAAGTCAACAATGTCCGATCAAGGATCGTCCGAGGGTCACCAAAGAGGTAGACAGCAGTTCAGGACTGTTCTCTGGTTGTGGTAGGATGGTTCACTTGCCTGATAACAGCTGGGAAGAAACTGTCCCTGAATCTGGAGGTGTGCGTCCTTGATTATGCTGTTATGGCCTTGTCGAGGCAGCGTGAGTTGTAAATTGAGTCAATGGAAGGGAAAAAAACACAAAAATCCTTCTAAATTCCAGTGCCTGAACGGGGTTTGTATGTTCTCCCTGTGACCAGTGGGTTTTCCCCAGGTGCTCCGGTTTCCTCTAACACTCCAAAGACGGAGGTTAATTGGCTTCTGTAATATTATCCCTTGTGTGCAGGGTAGTGTACTAGTGTAGTGAACTAGTGATCGCTGGTCGGCCTGGACTCGGTGGGCCGAAAGACCTGTTTCCATGATGTATCTCTAAACTAGAATAACTAAAATAAACTATTCTGAACAACAGTAAAATATCATTCACTCATTCGCCATGGAGCTAGACTAAATTAACCAATAATAGTGTCATCAATGAACAAATAAACATGTCTGGTTTAAATGAAAAATGTTTAAAGTGAATCATTTTGTTTGCATTGAACTGTCAAAAGATAAACAATGTTTGTTGACCAGAAGAATAATAAAAATTAAATGCAAGGAAACGCAGGAAACTAAAATAAAACTATTTTTAAATAGATGATCTAGAAGGTGGAACTTTGCTCCACAATGTCTGTGCTAAACACGATGCCAGGAATTTTGTTTTCAGAACACATTCATGAAGTGTCCCTCCTCCTCTCAAAAAAAACAGAAATTAAAAAATGTGAAAACAATAATTTATTTGACTTTTGCCCGGTGCCCAAGCATAGCACGGTGGCACAGCAGTACAGTTGCTGCCTCACATCCTGAATACAGGTTCAATCCTGACTACGGGTGCTGTCTGTACGGGGTTTTTACGTTCTCCCTGTGACCTGCATTGGTTTTCTACGGGTGCTCCGGTTTCCTCCCACACTCCAAAGACGCGCAGGTTTGTAGGTTTATTTGCTTCGGTAAAAACTGTAAATTGTCCCTAGTGTGTAGGATTTTAGTGTAAATTGTCCCGAGTGTGTAAGATTTGAGATTAAAGATCCAGTGAGGAAACAAGCCCTTCAACCCACCGAGTCCGCGCCGACCAGCGATCCCCGCACATTAACACAAGCCTACACCCACTAGGGGCAATTTACACTGATAGCAAGTATACAGAACCCAAGCCAATTAACCTACAGACCTGTACGTCTTTGGAGTGTGGGAGGAAACCGAAGACCTCAGAGAAAACCTACGCGGCCACAGGGAGATGGTACAAACTCCGCACAGACAGCGCCCTTAGTCTGGATCGAACCTGGATTTCTGGCACTGTAAGCTCTGTAAGGCAGCAACTCTACCGATGCACCACCGTGCCGCCCCTAAAGATAGTGCCCGGGGTATGGGGTAAACGCTGGTTGGCGTGGACTCGAATGTATCTCTAAAGTCTAAAGTAAATCTAATCGTCTAGACTTGCATACAGTGGCGAAGGAGTGTTTCAATTTCCAGACCGAGAATTATGAGGCCTGGCCTTATAATCTGGAGACCCAAGTTCAAAAGCCAGCAGAAAAGCTGTGAAATTTCAATTTTGTTAGTGTCTGGAAGTTAGAGAAAAACAGGGTCAGGAGCAAAGTTTTGCTAAAACTGCTGTTTGGTCATAAACACGTCTCTGGTTCAATAACTTCCTTCAGGGGAGGATATCTGCAGATGCATGGCAATAAACCTGAATTTGACTCTGAAAAGCCCTCTGAAACGGCACTGCAAGCCACATAGTTCAATAGTAATAGGCAAATAAAGCCCATGACATTCAGCTTCCTAGAAACCAATAAACTAGTCGAATTTAGACACCCTGGAGACTTGTCTATCTTCATACAATACAGTACCTACTTAGACAATAGACAATAGATGCAGGAGTAGGCCATTTGGCCCTTCGTGCCAGCACCGCCATTCAATGTGATCATGGCTGATCATCCCCAATCAGTACCCCGTTCCTGCCTTCTCCCCATATCCCCTGACTCTGCTATTTTTAAAAGCCCTATCTAGCTCTCTCCTGAAATCATCCAGAGAACCTGCCTCCACCGCCTTCTGAGGCTGAAAATTCCACAGACTCACCACTCTCTGTAAGAAAAAGTGTTTCCTCGTCTACGTTCTAAATGGCTTACTCCTTATTCTTAAACTGTGGCCCCTGGTTCTGGTCCCACAACATCGGGAACATGTTTCCTGCCTCTGGTGCGTCCAAGCCCTTAACAATCTAATATGTTTCAATGAGAATCCCTCTCATCCTTCTTCGACAGTAACACAGATTGCTCTCAAGACACTTCCATTGACTGCCCCAGGTTCCTCCGCCCTACTGTCTTTCTCCTCGGTAAATACAGAGGAGAAATACTCATTGAGGACCATACATTGCCCATACAATGGCTCCTAAACAATGGTTTGTTATTAGTTATGGGGAAGGTGACAACGAGGCATACAAACAGTAAAATTAATCAGGACAGTGAAACTAGTCTGAGAACTAGCGTGGGGGAGAGGATGGAGGGAGAGGGAAAGCAAGGGCCATTTGAAGTTAGAGAAGTCAATGTTCATACCGCTGGGGTGTAAGCTGCCCAAGCGAAATACGAGGTGCTGTTCCTCCAATTTGCACTGGGCCTCACTCTGACAGTGGAGGAGACCCCAGGGCAGAAAGGTCATCGTGGGAATGGGAAGTGGAGCGTTAGGCAACCGGGAGATCAGGTAGTCCAGACGGACTGAGCGGAGGTGTTCAGAGAAACGATCGCCCAGTCTACTCTAAGTCACTGCATGATCTTGTGCTATTGTAGGACCACAATCTTGGTTTTTAGTTTGAGAGATACAGCATGAAAATAGTCCCTAGATAGACACAAAGTGCTGGAGTAACTCAGCGGGTCAGGCAGCATCTGTGGAGAACACGGATAGGTGACGTTTCACAGAGTGCTGGAGTAACTCAGCGGGTCAGGCAGCATCTGTGGAGAGAAGGAATGGCCCACCCCTCTTGGATCCAGCATCGACAGTTCCTTTCTACAACCCATCCCTTTTCTCCAGAACCATAGTGAATAGGAGATCGATAGTCAGCAAGATCTCAGTGGGCCAAAGGGCCTTTTGTCATGTGTGGAATGGAACTGCAGATGCTGGTGTACACGGAAAATGGACACAATCTTCGGAATAAACCAGCATCTGCAGTTCCATTCGACAAATTCAATGGCCCACTGAGATCACGCTGACCATCGATCACCAGTTCACACTTTCTCATTCACTCCCTCCCCGCACACTTCTACAAACCCTGGCACTTGGGAGGAAACCAGAGCACCTGAAGGAAACCCTCGTGGTCACAGGAAGGACGTGCCAGCTCCACGCAGACAGCACCCGAGGTCAGCATTGAACCGGGTCTCTGGCGCTGCGAGGCAGCAGCACTGCCAGCTACACCACCAATGCCCACTCCCTGCTGACCTAGTTGGAAGTTTTGACCTCTGTTAGTCAGCAATGTGTTACATAGAAACACAGGCAATAGGTGCAGGAGTAGTTCCCTTTGGCCCTGCGATCCAGCACCGCCATTCAATATGATCATGGCTGATCATCCACAATCAGTACCCCATTCCTGCTTTCTCCCCATATGCTTTGATTCCCTTAGCCCCAAAGACCTAAATCTAACTCTCTCTTGAAAACATCCAGTGAATTGGCCTCCACTGTCTTCTGTGGCAGAGAATTCCACAGAGAATTACAGCTCTGGTCAGATGCTCAACTCTACCCACTGCTGCACTGGGATGGGTAACAAATGCCGAGCTTTGCCAGTAGAACAGTACAGCACAAGAACAGGCCATTCAGCCCAGATTGGCTGTGCCGTCCATAATGCCAACTGTAGACAAAAATGCTGGAGAAACTCAGCGGGTGAGGCAGCATCTATGGAGCGAAGGAATAGGCGACGTTTCGTGTCGAGACCCTTCTTCAGACCCGCGACGTTTCGGGTCGAGACCCTTCTTCAGACTCACCCGCTGAGCTTCTCCAGCATTTTTTGTCTACCTTCGATTTTTCCAGCATCTGCAGTTCTTTCTTAAACATAATGCCGACTGTTATCAGTCTAATCCATACTCCGCCATTCCCTGCATATCTGTTTGCCTATTTAAAAGTCACTTGAATGTCACTGTTGTATCTGCCTCCACCACCACCCCCAGCAGCGCATTCCAGGCACTCACCACCCTCTGTGCAAAGAGACTTGAGTCGCACATTATACACAATGTTAAATGAAGGCGGTAGTTAGTCAAGTGTTATCACAAAGACCACTCGAGATAGATTACCTCAAACTGTTCCTCATATTTAAAGGCTGAATTTTAACAGCACCATACAGGGCAGCAGGGTGGCGCAGCGGGTAGAGTTACTGCCTTACAGCGCCAGAGACCCCGGTTCAATCCCTGCTACAGCTGCTGTCTGTACGGAGTTTGTGCGTTCTCTCTGTGACCCGCGTGGGTTTTCTCCGGGTGCTCCGGTTTCCTCCCACACTCCAAAGGCGTGCATTATTGTAGGTCATATGGCTTCTGTAAAAGTTGTAAATTGTCCCCAGCATGTGTGGGATATTGCTCGTGTACGGGGATCGCTGGTGGGCACGGGGTGGGTGGGCCAAAGGGCCTGTTTCCAGTGCTGTATCTCTAAAGTCCAAAGTGAACAGCTGAAAAAGGGTCTCGACCCGAAACGTCACCCATTCCTTCCCTCCAGAGATGCTGCCTGTCCCGCTGAGTTACTCTGGCTTTTTGTGTCTATCGCTGTATTTTCCTTAAGCTTGTACACCATGGAAAAAAACTCTCTCTCTCAGCGGGTCAACAACCAAGTCTAATAAAATTACTCATTCCAATGCCTTCTGTCATCTTTCCTCTGAACACCAAAATTCTTTCCACAAATCCATCCAACTTACTCACCACTTTCCAAATCACTATCCAAACATATACTCCGCCACCTCCAATGAAAGCTCTCTCTTTCCTTCTCTGTATTTACGTTGTCCCACATTATCCAGAGCAATACGAGACATTGAGCCATGTCGAGTTACCAGAGCAAATGCAACAGTTCAGCTTAGTTTAGTTTTGAGATACAGCGCGGAAACAGGCCCTTCAGCCCACCGAGTCCGCGCCGACCTACCATCCCTGCACAGTAACACTATCCCACACACACACGGGACAATTTACAAATTTACAAAGCCAATTAACCTACAAACCTGAACGGCTTTGGAGGAAACCGGAGCACCCGGGGGAAACCCACGCAGGTCACGGGGTGAACGTACAAACTCCGTAGTCGGGGTCGAACCCGGGTCTCAGGCGCTGTAAGGCAGCATCTCCACATCTGCGCCACCGTGCCGCCCTTACAGTTCTAAAGGTTGTGCAGTTAAGTTTAGGTTGGAGATACAACTTGGAAACAGGCCCTTCAGCCCACCGAGTCCATGCCAACCCGCTCACACTGGTTCGATGTTATCCCACTCTCGCATCCTACACACACTAGGGGCAATTTGCAGAAGGCAATTTACCCACAAATCCACACGTCTTTGGAATGTGCGAGGTAACCGGAGCACCCGGAGAAAACCCATGCAGTCACAGGGGGAACGTGCAAACTCCACACAGACTCCTCAACTCCCCCCCTATATCCGCCGCACTCTGTAGTAAACCGTTGCCGTCACCTTAAACCTACGTCCTGTGGTTCTTGATTCCCCTACAGAGCTGAACACACTTCTCGGTATCTGCATACAATGGTGTCTGACTTGTGCTTCTTGTGTGTGGTGGTGGAAAGATTGGTGGAAACAGGGCCGTGACGTGAACGCTCTTTCCTTGACCCCCCCCCTACTCTGGGTAAAATACTACATTCACCATATCTATTCAGCTCTGGGATTAAAAGCAAATCTAATCTCAGGCTTGATATATAAACCACTTGAATCTTGATTAACAAGGGTGTTGTGGGATTACAGGGGGGAGGCAGGAGGATGGGGTTGAGAGGGAAAGATAGATCAGCCATGCTTGAATGGCAGAGTAGATGTGACGGGCCGAATGGTCTAATTCTGCTCCAATAACCTATGAACTATTTTGAGGTTTTGGCATCTGGTCCTAGAGTGCTGAAGCAAAAATCAAGTCTCCCCTTCAACTCCATGTCATCCAGCATGTACTGATTCCATAAGATTACCGAGCGACTTCCAATGTGAGGAGACCACATCCAGAGGCTGCTTCATTTCTCCGAGTCATTCTTCCTTCCTCTTCCCTCCACATCATGAAACATCATGTATCCATGTTATTCAGGGATGCCGCATGACCTGCTGAGTTCCTCCAGCATTTTGTGCCTTCCCTACTGAACCAGCGACTCCATTTCCTGGTGTGTAGGGCAAGACGCAAAGTGCTAGAGTGACTCCATTGAGTTACTGCCGTTCCTTGTGTCGAAAAGAACAAGGTAGTCATAGAGTGATACAGTGTGGAAAAAGGCCCTACGGCCCAACTTGCCCACACCCACCAACATGTCCCAGCTACACTAGTCCCACCTGCCTGCGTTTGGCCCATATCCCTGTAAACCCGCCCTATCCATGTACCTCTTGACAGTAAATGTCTCTTCAACGTTGCAATACTACATGCCTCAACTACCTCTTCCGGTGGCTCGTTCCATGCACCCACCACCCTCTGTCGGAAAAAGTACCCCTCAGGTTCCTATTAAATCTTAATTTTAGTTTTAGAGATACACCGTGGAAACAGGCCATTTGGCCCACCGGGTCCGCGCCGACCAGCGATCCCCGCACACTAACACTATCCTGCACCCACTAGGGACAATTTTCACATTTACCAAGCCAATTAACCTACAAACCTGTACGTCTTTGTAGTGTGGGAGGAAACCGAAGATCTCGGAGAAAACCCACGCGGGTCATGGGGAGAACGTGCAAACTCCGTACAGACAGCACCCGTAGTTGGGATCGAACACGGGTCTCCGACGCTGCATTCGCTGTAAGGCAGCAACTCTACTGCTGTGCCACCGTGACCACTGTTCCATCCCCCCCCCCCCCCCTCACCTTAAACCTGTGGCCTCTGTTTCTAGATTCCCCTCTTCTGGGCAAGAGACTCTGTGCGTCTATCCGACCTATTCCTCTCATTCTTAAAGGAAAATAATTTTACGGGCTGCACAGAAACGGAGGTGAAATGGGACTGACTGGAATTGCTTATAGAGAGCCACAAACAGTTAGTGCCACAGGCCCCGTAATCCTTTGACTAAATAAAAAATGCTCTATCACCACAGCTTGCAATGGCTTGGGTCCAATGCTAACAATCAACAAAGCTGTAACTGCACCTGATGAACAGCAGACCCAACCTTTCAGATTATCAGTCCGCTGGCTGTGCCTGGAGATGCCAACTGTAAAACATTAACCCATTGTCACCAAACCCCTCAACATCCCTGTATATCACAGATATTATCAGCAGACAGAGGCAGGTAAGGTTGGCACCTGGTTCATTCAGTCTGCTGTGGAGGCCAGGTCAGTGGATATGTTTACAGTAAGGCAGAGTTTTCGATCCACAGCAGGTTGGCTGGATGGCAGAAGACAAAGAGTCGCAATAAAGGGGGCTTTTTCCGGTTGGTTGCCAGTGACTAGCGGAGTTCCGCAGGGCTCGGTGCTGGGGCCGCTACTCTTCACGTTGCATATCAATGATGTGGACGAGGGGATTGAAGGCTCTGTGGCCAAGTTTGCGGATGATACGAAAATAGGTGGAGGGGCAGGTGGTGTAGAGAAAAATCAGGGACTCTGCAGAAGGACTTGGACAGGTTGGGAGGGTGTGCAGAGAAGTGGCAGATGGAGTGTGGAGTCATGCATTTTGGTCAGAGGAATAAAGGCGTAGGCTATTTTCTAAATGGGGGAGAGAATCCAGAAATCGGAGATGTAAAGGGACTTCAGAGTGCTGGTGCAGGACTCCCAAAGAGTTAATCTGCAAGTCCAGAACCAGGGGTCACAGTTTAATAATGAGTAAGCAATTTAGAACGGAGACGAGGAAGCACTTTTTCTCACAGATAGTGGTGAGTGTGGAATTCTCTGCCTCCGAGGGCGGTGGAGGCGGGTTCTCTGGATGCTTTCAAGAGATAGTTAGATAGGGCTGTTAAAAATAGCAGAGTCAGGGGATATCGGGAGAAGGCAGGAACAGGGTACTAATTGGGGATGATCAGCCATGATCACATTGAATGGCGGTGCTGGCTCGAAGGGCCGAATGGCCTACTCCTGCACCTATTGTCTATGTCGAATCGGTAGTAAGGAAAGCAAACTCAATGCTCGCATTTATTTCAAGAGGGCTTGTATGCAAAAACAGGGATGTAATGCTGAGGCTTTATACGGTGCTGGTTAGGCCTCATTTTGGAATATTGTGAACAATGTTGGGCACCATACCTGAGGAAGGATGTGCTGGCTCTGGAGAGGCAGTGATAAATAGATTTCGATTATTACAGGCATCAGAGGTTATGGGGCTACACAAAATTGCTGGAGAAACTCAGCGGGTGCAGCAGCATCTATGGAGCGAAGGAAATAGGCGACGTTTCGGGCCGAAACCCGGTTATGGGGCGAAGGCAGGTGAATGGGGTTAAGAGGGAAAGATAAATCAGCCATGATTGAATGGCGGAGTAGGCTTGATGGGCCGAATGGCCTCATGACCTAATTGAGAACCAGAGAACAGAGGTTTAAGGGGAAATGATTTAATAGGAACTGGAGGGGTATGGGTAGTGGGTATATGGAACGAGTTGCCGGAGGACATAGTTAAGGCAGGTGCCATCGCAATGTTTAAGAAACACTTAGACTGGTACATGGATAGAACAGGTTTAGGGGGATATGGGCTAGAAGCAGGCCGGTGGGACAGTGTAGGTGGGACATGTTGTGCTGAGGGGCCTGTTCTAGATTGCTTATATTGTGGATCTAACCAGTGACATAAGTAGTTATATCCATTCAGGAACACAGTTTCAGTTTCCCACATCAAGGAAGCCCTTGTCTGAAGAAGGGACTCGACCCAAAACGTCACCCATTTCTTCTCACCAGAGATGCTGCCTGTCCCGTTGAGTTATCCCGGCATTTTGTGTTTTTTCAAGGAAACCCAGCCTTCAGTTTCACCACATTTGTCTCTGACTAGATTTATGACTCAATTTCTCTTTAAAACGAGCAAAAATGCCTGCGGTTGAAATGTTGCTCAGAACGGAAGAGGGGATTTTGTTTTGACATTCACAGCAAGAAATATAAGCCAAGGTCAATGGGCGGGTGGGGGGGGGGGGGGGGGGGGGGGGGGGGGGAGGGGGGGGAGGGGGGGGAAGGGAGGGATGGAGTGGAGTGTGGGAAGGAGGAGAGAGAAGGGGGTGAGGGATGGGGTTTGAGGGAAGGGAGGAGAGGGGGAGGGGATGGAAGGAGAGGGGAAGGGGAGGGAGGGAGAGCGGAGGGAAGGAGAGGGGAAGGAGAGAAAGAGAGGGGGAAGGGAGGGAGAGGGATTACTTTAAATGATTAATTTGTGCGCATTTGAACTTTGAAACAACCTTTCAGGAGCCAGGGGAGAGAAGCAAAGCTGAAAACAAGTTAATTCTGGAGAAAAAATGCAAATCAGTTCAGAAGTGTGGAGAGAGAGGGATAGTGTGAAGTTTTCATGTGGGTTGGGCGAAGAATAAGTTTAGTTTAGTTTAGTTTGGAGATACAGTGCAGAAACAGGCCCTTCGGCTCACCGAGTCCGCACCGACCAGCGATCCCCACACACTGACACTATCCCACACACTGACACTATCCCACACACACTAGTGACATTTTACAATTCTATCAAAGCTTATTAACCTACAGACCTGCACGTCTTTGGAGTGTGGGGGGAAACCGGAGCTCCTGGAGAAAAACCCACACAGGGTCACAGGGAGAACGTACAAGCTCGGGATCAACGTTCAGGATGGGACTCGGGTCTCTGGCGCAGCAAGGCAGCAACTCTGCCCAATGAAACATTGAGATAGAGAAGCAAATGTGCGTGCTCTTGAAGTGCAACCTGTTGTAAGATAAGAAATGAGACAGACATCTCACCTGGGGAAGGGGTGGGGAGGAGAAAAGGGCAGGTGATGGGAGGAGGGGTGGGGATGGGGAGGTTAAGGTAAGAGAGGGGAAGGAGAGGAGGGAGGAGAGGAAGGAGGAAGGAGAGGAGGGGGGAGAGGAAGAGAAGGAGGGGGGAAGGAGGGAGGGAAGGGAGGAGAGGGGGGGGGGAGGGAAGGAGAGGGAGGGGGGGGGGGAGGAAGGCGGGAGAGGAGAGGAGGAGAGGGTGAGGAGGGAAGGAGGGGAAGGGGGGAGGAGGGAAGGGGGGAGAGGAGGGGGAGGAGGAGAGCGGAGGGGGGAGGGGAAGGAGAGGGGGAGGGAAAGACAAGGAGGAGAGGGAAGGAGAGGAGAGGGGGACGGGTTGGAGAGGTGGGGGGGAGGGGCCTTAAGGCTAGGAGGGGAGGAGGGAGAATGAGAGGAGAAGGAGAGGAGAAGGGGGGAGAGGAGAGTGGGGCGGGGGGGAGGAGGGGGGGGAGAGGAGAGGGGGACTCCGGGAGGGGAGGAGGGGGGTTAGAGGAGAGGGGGAAGGGGGGAGGAGAGGGAGGGAGAGGGGAGGGAGAGGAGGGAAGGAGAATGAGGGGGGGGGGGGGGGGAGAGACGGAGGGGTAAGGGGTTTACCTGAAATGCGGTTCAAAGTCACCCAATAGTGTTCATCGGGGCTGTAGGTATCCCTGGACCACTGAAGCAGGTCCTTGGCCCGCTGGTCCCGCAGTACAAACTGCACGAACTCCCTGGTCACGGCGTAGTAAGCGGAGCCGAAGTAGAGCCTCAGGCCGTGGGGGACACCGGCCGCCTTCCTGGTGCCGGTCTTCACCACGTACGACTGTGCTGGCGAGATGTACTCGCGGTGGACGTGCGTGGTCCTCTGCTTGATGTGGTCGGGCTGCAGGATGCCCGGGGTGATGTTCTTGTCCTTCCAGCGGCGTTTGAGGAGGAGCACCAGTTCGCGGTTGGTCTTGAGCGGGTAGTCCTGGCCGCACAGGTTGAGCGCGTATCTCCAGGGCACTTTGGAGAGGACCAGGTCTTGCATGCAGTTGAGGTCGGCCTGGAGCCGGGAGAAGCCCCCGTAGACCACGCTCTCGGCCCTGGAAGCCAGGAAAACGTTGTGGAAACAAGAGGCCAGGTCTCCCACCGCCCGCCTGAAGGCAGCGGGGGCTTTCTTGTCCACATGGATGCAGTAGATGTTCTGAGGCATGTAGATGGCCCTCAGCAGCCACTCCAAGGTCTGCAGGTTCTTGTGCACCACCAGGATGTAGGCCAGCGGGAATTCTTCCTCCTCCCTCGACAGTGGCCGCCCGATGTAGGACGAGGGCTCGCTCGACAGCCCCGAGCAGTTGAGGGGGGAGCGGGGCTCGAACAGGCGGCCCGGGTACAGGCGCTCGCAGCGAGCACCCAGCGCGGCGGCCGCCGGCCGGCCCTGGAACAGAGCGGAGCACAACTCGGCCGGGTAGTCCCCGCACCGGGCACTGTCCAGAGCCCAGCCCCGGGCTGCCGCCGGATCCTCCCTCCCCCCCCTTGCCCGCCAGGTAGATGCACAGGCACACCAAGCTGCTGACCGCCCCACACAACAGGACCGACAGTCTGGCCGGATTCATTGGCGTCTCATCTCGTCCACAACCCGGCCCCACAGCAGTAGCAGCAGCAGCTCCAGCAGCAGCAGCGCATTCACGGTCTGGCCGCCCACATCCCTTCCCCTCCCTGCTCTGAGACACACACACACACAGGGACAGAGAAGCAGGGCGGTCAGACCGCAGTGACACACAAAGATCCTATAGCTCTGCTGTAGGATCTTTGGTGACACACACTCACACGGTTTGGGCAGAGCTTCGATCCGCCCGCCCCTCTCTCATTTCCTCCCCTCTCTTCTCCTCTCCTCCCCATCTCCCATTCTCTTCACTCCTCCCCTCTCTCTCTCTCTCTCTCTCTCTTTCTTTCTCTCTCCCTTTCTCTCCCGCTCTCTCCCCTTCTTTATCGACCTTCCCTTCTCTCCTCCTCTCTCTCTTCTTCACTCCTCCCCTCTCCCATTCGCTTCACCTCTCTCCTCCCCTCTCTCCTCTCCTCCCCTCTCCTCTCCTCTCTCCTCTCCTCCCCTTCCCTCTCCTCTCCCCTCCACCCTCTCCTCTCTCCTCTCCCCTTCACCCTCTCCCCTCTCCTCTCCCCTCCTCTCTCTCTCTCTCCTCTCCTCCCCACTCTCCTCTCCTCCCTTCTCTCCTCCCCTCTCTCCTCTCCTCCCCTCTCTTCTTCACTCCTCCCCTCTCCCATTCTCTTCACTCCTCCTCCCCTCTCCTTGTTCCCACGTTCACCAAGAGTACATCTCCCCTCCTCCCCCCTTCTCTCTCTCCTCACCCCTTCTCCCCACCACCTCCAGGTCCCTCAGATCGGCCGACTTGGGGTTACTGAACATCCTGCGGTCTAGGCATACGCTCAGGGGCGACCGCGCCTTTGCGGTTGCAGCTCCTAGACTGTGGAACAGAATCCCTCTTCCCATCAGAACTGTCCCCTCCATCAACTTCTTTAAGTCGAGACTTAAAACTCATCTTTCTACTCTCAAGCCTTTCTTGACTATATGACTTCTCTCTCCCCCCCACCCCCCCCACTTAAAAAGTTACCTCTCTCTCCTCCCCCCCCCCCTCCTCCCCTCTGCTCAGCTCCCCTCCCCCTGCTCCTCCCCTCTCCCCTCTCCCTCTCTCTCCTTGCCTCTCCACCACCCAGGCCCATTCTCCCCTCCTTTATCCCCCCGACCCCTTTTTCCCCTCCCGCCCCCACCCCTTCTTCCCCTCCCCTACAGCTCCTGCTCTCCCCCCTCCCACCCCCTTCTCTCTCCCACCCAGAGACCCAGCGCTGAAACAGACCCTCCGGGTCCGTGTCGACCAGCGATCCCTGTACACTAGCACTATCCTACACACACTAGGAACAATTTGCAACTTTCACCAAAGCCAATTAACCTACAAACCTGTACTTCTTTGGAGTGTGGGAGGACCTGCAGGTCACAGGGAGAACATACAAACTCCATGCAGACAGCACCAGTAGTCAGGATCAAACCCAGGTCTCTGGTGCTGTGAGGCAGCAACTCTATTGCTGCGCCACCGTGCCACCCCATCAGTTTGTTTACATTATTTTCATGTGTACCGAGGTACAGTGAAAAGCTTTTTGTTATGTGCTAACCAGCCAGAGGAAAGACTACCTATGGTTACAATAGAGCCATCCACAATGTACAGAAACATGACAAAGGGAACAACGTTTAAACCAAGATAAAGTCCAATTAAAGATAGTCTGAGGGTTTCCAATGAGGTGAATAGTATCTCAGGACCGCACTCTAGTTGTTGATAAGATGGTTCAATTAATAGATAACAGCTGGGAAGAATCTGTCCCTGACTCTGGGGGTGTGGGGTAACTCATGCGCGTCACTAGTTCAACAAACAGGAAGTTGCCACAAGAAAGAAAAATCAAATAAAAAGTGATAATTGAAAGTATGTAAAGAGTTCATATCTGAACTGACGATAGACACAAAAGGCTGGAGTAACACAGTGGGTTAAACAGCATCCCTGGAGAAAAGGAATGGGTGACGTTTCGGCCAGAGACCCTTCTTCAGAGGATGAAGAAAGGTCTCGACCCGAAACGTCACCCATTCCTTCTCTCCAGAGATGCTGTTTGAGCCGCTGAGTCACTCCAGCTTTTTGTGTCTGTCTTTGGTTTAAATCAACATCCGACATTCCTTCCTACACAATGTCTGAACTGGCTTTCTCGGTGCCAGGCCACCTCCCTGAAACACTAACTCACTCCTCTCTCCACAATTCTTACGTGATCTGCAGAAACCTTTCTCCAGATATGCTGCCTGACCCGCTAAGCTACTCCAACATTTTGTGTCTATCCCCAGTTTGGACAAGGTCACTTTATAAGGTAAACGCACATTTAAGAGCTCTTAAAGAAAAAGGAGTGAAGGGATATGGGGAGAAGGCAGGAACGGGCTGAATGGCCTAATTCTGCTCTTGTAATATGAACATGAATATTCAAAGTTGCACACGCATTCACTTCCTTCTGACAGCTATGTCGTGGGAAATGCACAATAAAAATTTAACACAAACATCCACCACAGCATTCATCACTGTGGTGGAAGGCCCAAAATTGTGCCAGTCCTCCTCCATTTTCCCCCGTGGTCGGGACCACAACCCTCCGCAGTCGCTGCTGCGGGCATCCAGATGTGCAGACAAGGTAAGTCCAGGTAAGTCCTGAATCGGTGTTTGGTTTTGTTTACAGATACAGCTCTGAGACAGGCCCTTCGGCCCACCTGATCCGCACCGACCAGCGATCCCCGCACACTAACACTATCCAACACAGGTACACAAAAATGCTGGAGAAACTCAGTGGGTGCAGCAGCATCTATGGAGTGAAGGAAATAGGCAACGTTTCGAGCCGAAACCAGGGTTTTGGCCAGAAACGTTGCCTATTTCCCTCGCTCCATAGATGCTACTGCACCCGCTGAGTTTCTCCAGCATTTTTGTGTACCTTCGATCTGCAGTTCCTTCTTAAACACCATCCTACACACACTAGGGCCAATTTCTTTTTACATTTACCAAGCCAATTTACCCACATACCTGGACGTCTTTGGAGTGTGGGGGGGAATCCAATATCTCGGAGAAAACCCATGCAGTCATGGGGAGAACGGACCAACTCCGTACAGAAGGCACCCGCTGTCGGGATCGAACTCCGGTCGGGGTTGAACTCTACCACTGCGCCACCCTGCTATACGTAAACTTGGGAAAGGAATAATGCCATAATGGAAAGCTTTCCACAACAAAAGCTTGTCACTGGACCTCACAGTACACGTGACAATAAATGTCAATGGACCTCACAGTACACGTGACAATGAACTAAACCAATGTCAGAGTGATACAGCGTGGTAACAGGCCCATCGGCCAATACTGCCCATGCCGACCAACATGTCCCATCTACACTAATCCCACCTGCCTGCGTTTGGCCCGCGGGAGAATAAGTCTACGCAGAGATTCTACCCCTCTACATCAGGGGACCTCGGATACTGCACCGGTGAGTTCCCTGCAACCTGTTTCTCTCGCGGTTCACAGACTCGCCAGCCGCCTGCCACTTTTGCGGGCTGGAAGAGTCTGTGTACCACTTGTATATGGAGTGCGTGAGGCTGCGGCCACTGTTCCAATATCTAAAGGGGCTGCTCCTGGTCATCTGACCTCACTTCACACCCACCACCCTCATCTTTGGACACCCCTGTGTGTAGGGGAGAGGGGATGGGCTCAAGATGTCCTGGTTGGGTTGCTCCTGGGCCTGGCCATCTGCAAGTCACGGCACCAGGAGGAAGAGGGCCGTGCCCGAGCCGGCTGCCTGCCCCATTTCTGGAGTTACGTCCGTGCCTGGGGGGGTACTAGAGAGCGGACTACGCGCTGTCCACGGGCACCCTGGGGGATTCCCAGGACCACAGGGCATCGCGGGAGGTGAAGGGATGAGGCAATAGTTGTTGAAGAGTGTATTTGGCATTTAAAATATTTGTTTAGATAAGTGGGTGATTTTGGTTCGTTTGCCAATGTTTTGTATTGTATATATTATTCTTGCAATAATTGATTACATTTATTTTTGTTAAAAAGCAAACAAAAACAAAACAAAAGCCTGCAATGTCCTTGCTGAACACGATTCCAAGATAAACTAATCTCCTCTGTCTGCACGTGATCCAATTCCCTGCCTTCCCTGCATATCCGTTTGCCCGTCTGAAAGCCTCTTAAATGACACTTTTGTATCTGCCTCCACCACCAACCTTGGCAATGCATTCAATTCATCCGCCAGTGTCTGTGTTTAAAACAGCCAGGCAACTATTTGCGTGCTGGCCTCAGCCGCTGATCTACAATCACGTATTACAATCGCCTCACACGTTTTAATCGACACTGTAAATGGATCAGTTATTATCTGAATGGTGTCGGATTAGGAGAAGGGGAGGTGCAACGAGACCTGGGTGTGCTTGTACAACAGTCACTGAAAGTCTGAAGAAGGGTTTTCGGCCTGAAACGTTGCCTATTTCCTTCGCTACATAGATGCTGCTGCACCCGCTGAGATTCTCCAGCATCTGCAGTTCCCTTTTCAACACTGAAAGTAAGCATGCAGGTGCAGCAGGCAGTGAAGAAAGCTAATGGCATGTTTGGCCGTCATTGCAAGAGGATTTGAGTATAGGAGCAAGGAGGTCCTCCTGCAGTTGTACAGGGTCCTGGTGAGACCACACCTGGAGTTTTGTGTGCAGTTTTGGTCTCCTCATTTGAGGAAAGACATTCTTGCTATTGAGGGAGTGCAGCGTAGGTTCACCAGGTTAATTCACGGGATGGCAGGACAGACATATGACGAACGAATGGATCGACTGGGCTTGTATTCACTGGAATTTAGAAGAATGAGAAGGGATCTTATAGAAACTTCTATAATTCTTAAGGGATTGGACAGGCTAGATGTAGAAACATTTTTCCCAATGTTGTGGGAGTCCAGAACCAGGGATCACAGTTTAAGAATAAGGGGTATACCATTTTGAATGAGCCAGCACCACCATTCAATATGATCATGGCTGATCATCTAAAATCAGTGGTTACACAAAAAAGCTGGAGAAACTCAGCGGGTGCAGCAGCATCTATGGAGCGAAGGAAATAGGCAACGTTTCGGGCCGAAACCCTTCTTCAGACATCTAAAATCAGTACCCTGTTCCTGCTTTTTCCTCCCTATCCCTTGATTCCGTTAGCCCTAAATCTAACTCTTTCTTGAAAACATCCAGTGAATTGACCTCCACTGCTTTCTGTGGCAGAGAATTCCCCAGATTCACAACTCTCTGGGTGAAAAATTTTCTCCTCATCTCAGTCCTAAATGATCGGTTAAGGACCGACTTCGGGAGCTCCAAGCCGCGGGGAGGTTCGGGCCCGACTGCAGATGGTTCAACTGTCCCGGCCCGACTGCAGATAGTTCAACTGCCTGGAGAATAAAGAGGGAAGAAGATTAGACTTTATTGCCTTCCATCACAGTGAGAATTGTGGGGAATCCGCTGTGGCGGATGTTAATGTTAACTTTTATGTAGTTGTGTGTCTTGTTGCTTTTTCTAATATAGCTATATGGTAAATCGAGTTTCACTGTATCTTAATTGGTACACGTGACAATAAAAGACCTTTGAAACCCCTTATTCTTAAACTGTGAGCCCTGGTTCTGGACTCCAACATAGGGAACATTGTTCCTGCATCTAGCCTATCCAATCCTTAAAGAATTGTATATGTTTCTATAAGATCTCCTCTCATCCTCCTAAATTACAAGGAATACAAGCCCAGTCGACCCATTCTTTTATCATAGTATGTCTGTCCCGCCATCCTGGGAATTAACCTGGTGAACCTTTGCTGCACTCTCTCAATAGCAATAATGTCCTTTCTTAAATTAGGAGACCAAAATTGCAGACGATGCTCCAGGTGTGGTCTCACCAGGGTCCTGTACAACTCAGGAGTCAGACAAAACGTCATCCGTTACCTGTTCCTTTTCTCCAGAGATGCTGCCTGACCCGCTGAGTTCCTCCAGCACTTTGTGTCTATCTACCTCCTTTAAACTTCGTGCATCTGCAACTTTCATTGATATAGCATTCCTCAACCTTGGAATGGCAGTTCAGTGCGTTTCACTGACTGGAGGTGACTCAATAAGATACAGTTAAATTTTATTTTGTTTCGTCTAGTTTAGAGATACAGCGCGGAAACAGGCCCTTCAACAGACAGGAGGGGCTGAATGGCCTAATTCTGCTCTTATAATATGAACATGATAATTAAAAGTTGCACATACATTCACTTCCTTCTGACAGCTATGTCGTGGGAAGTGCAAGTCAAGTCAAGTCAAGTTTTATTCGTTACGTGCACATAAAGTGCATTGAACTGAATTTGTCAGCAGCGGTACAATAAAAAAAGAACACACAATACACAATAAAAATTTAACACAAACATCCACCACAGCATTCATCACTGTAGTGGAAGGCCCAAAATTGGGTCAGATCCCCCGCGGTCGGGACCACAACCCTCCGCAGTCGCCGCTGCGGGCATCCAGATGTGCAGACAAGGTAAGTCCAGGTAAGTCCTGAATCGGTGTTAGGTTTAGTTTACAGATACAGCTCTGAAACAGGCCCTTCGGCCCACCTGGTCTGCACTGAACAGCAATCCCCGCACACTAACACCATCCTACACAGGTACACAAAAATGCAGGAGAAACTCAGTGGGTGCAGCAGCATCTATGGAGTGAAGGAAATAGGCAACGCAGGGTTTCGGCCCGAAACGTTGCCTATTTCCTTCGCTCCATAGATGCTGCTGCACCCGCTGAGTTTCTCCAGCATTTTTGTATACCTTCAATCTGCAGTTCCTTCTTAAACACCATCCTACACACACTAGGGACAATTTTTTTTTACATTTACCAAGCCAATTTACCCACATACCTGGACGTCTTTGGAGTGTGGGGGGGGATCCAATATCTCGGAGAAAACCCACGCAGGTCACGGGGAGAACGGACCAACTCCGTACAGAAGGCACCCGCTGTCAGGATCGAACCCCGGTTGGGGTTGAACTCTACCACTGCGCCACCCTGCCACACGTAAACGTGGGAAAGGAATAATGCCATAATGGAAAGCTTTCCACAACAAAAGCTTGTCACTGTACCTCACAGTACACGTGACAATAAACAAAACCAAAGTCAGAGTGATACAGCGTGGAAACAGGCCCCTCAGCCAATACTGCACATGCCGACCAACATGTCCCATCTACACTAATCCCACCTGCCTGCGTTTGGCCCATATCCGTCCAAACCTGTCCTTGTCCATGTACCTGTCTAAATATTTCTTAAACGATGGGATAGTCCCTACCTCCTCCAGCAGCTCGTTCCAGACACCCGCCACCTTTTGTGTGAAAAGGTTGTCGCTCAGATTCCTATTAAATCTTTCCCCCCTCACCTTACAAGCAGAACTAAGCCATCAAGTCTACTCCGCCATTCAATCACTGATCTATCTTTCCATCTCAACCCCATTCTCCTGCCTTCTCCCCATAACCCCCGACACCCGTACTAATCAAGAATTTATCTATCTCAGCCTTATAAATATCAATTGACTTGGCCTCCACAGCCGTCTGAGGCAATGAATTCCACAGATTCACCACCCTCTGACTAAAGAAATTCCTCCTTGTCTCCTTCCTGAAGGTACATCCTTTTATTCTGAGGCTGTAGCCTCTGGTCTAAGACTCTCCCACGAGTGGAAACATCCTCACCACTCTATCCAGGCCTTTCACAGTTATCATCAGCCTGCCAGTACCTTCTTGTGCTTTCTCAAGTATTACATGATATGCATTCTGTTTCAGTTCCGTGGCTTTCTTCGTCATCTCAGAGGCCAGAACAAACCCTGAGGACTCTCCCTAACTGGTTGGACTTGAAATACTGCAATGCAACAAGTCAGACTGAGACCAATATCGGAGCAATGACAGAAGCACAATGGGGGCACTGAGATTAGGTTGAATACAAACGCACTGTTCAATCTTGCAACCTGTATGCTATCCTATAGCAGAGGACTGCGGGTCAAATGAGATGGAGGAACTGAGTGAAATCCAGGTTAGTCGGGAAGTGGTGTTAGGTAAATTGAATGGATTAAAGGCCGATAAATCCCCAGGGCCAAATAGGCTGCATCCCAGAGTACTTAAGGAAGTAGCTCCAGAAATAGTGGATGCATTATTAATAACCTTTCAAAACTCTTTAGATTCTGGAGTAGTTCCTGAGGATTGGAGGGTAGCTAATGTAACCCCACTTTTTAAAAAGGGAGGGAGAGAAAACGGGGAATTACAGACCTGTTAGTCTAACATCAGAAGTGGGGAAACTGCTAGAATCAGTTATTAAAGATGGGATAGCAGCACATTTGGAAAGTGGTGAAATCATTGGACAAAGTCAGCATGGATTTATGAAAGGTAAATCATGTCTGACGAATCTTATAGAATTTTTCGAGAATGTAACTAGTAGAGTGGATGGGGAGAACTAGTGGATGTGTTATATCTGGACTTTCAGAAGGCTTTCGACAAGGTCCCACATAAGAGATTAGTATACAAACTTAAAGCACATGGTATTGGGGGTTCAGTATTGATGTGGATAGAGAACTGGCTGGCAAACAGGAAGCAAAAAGTAGGAGTAAACGGGTCCTTTTCACAATGGCAGGCAGTGACTAGTGGGGTACCGCAATGCTCAGTGCTGGGACCCCAGCTATTTACAATATATATTAATGATTTGGACGAGGCAATTGAATGCAACATCTCCAAGTTTGCGGATGACACTAAGCTGGGGGGCAGTGTTAGCTGTGAGGAGGATGCTAGGAGGCTGCAAGGTGACTTGGATAGGCTGGGTGTGTAGGCAAATGCATGGCAGATACAGTATAATGTGGATAAATGTGAGGTTATCCACTTTGGTGGCAAAAACAGGAAAGTAGACTATTATCTAACTTGTTGCCGATTAGGAAAAGGGGAGATGCAACGAGACCTGGGTGTCATGGTACACCAGTCATTGAAAGTAGACATGAAGGTGCAGCAGGCAGTGAAGAAAGCGAATGGTATGTTAGCATTCATAGCAAAAGGATTTGAGTATAGGAGCAGGGAGGTTCTACTGCAGTTGTACAGGGTCTTGGTGAGATCACACCTGGAGTATTGTGTACAGTTTAGGTCTCCAAATCTGAGGAAGGACATTATTGCCATAGAGGGAGTGCAGAGAAGGTTCACCAGACTGATTCCTGGGATGTCAGGACTTTCATATGAAGAAAGACTGGATAGACTCAGCTTGTACTCGCTAGAATTTAGGAGATTGAGGGGGGATCTTATAGAAACTTATAAAATTCTTAAGGGGTTGGACAGGCTAGATGCAGGAAGATTGTTCCCAATGTTGGGGAAGTCCAGGACAAGGGGTCACAGCTTAAGGATAGAGGGGAAATCCTTTAGGACCGAGATGAGAAAAACATTTTTCACACAGAGAGTGGTGAATCTCTGGAACTCTCTGCCACAGAAGGTAATTGAGGCCAGTTCATTGGCTATATTTAAGAGGGAGTTAGATGTGGCCCTTGTGGCTAAGGGGATCAGGCGGTATGGAGATACTGAGTTGGATGATCAGCCATGATCATATTGAATGGCGGAGCAGGCTCGAAGGGCTGAATGGCCTACTCCTGCACCTATTTTCTATGTTTCTATGTCTATGTTTCTATAGCCTTCATATAATGGGGACAAATTGAACATGGAACAATGCAGGTGGACACAAAATACTGGAGTAACTCAGCGGGACAGGCAGCATCTCTGGAGAGAAGGAATGGGTGACGTTTCGGGTTTCGACCCTTCTTCAGACTGGAACGTCACCCATTCCTTCTCTCCAGAGATGCTGCCTGTCCCGCTGAGTTACTCCAGCGTTTTATGTCTATCTTAGGTTTAAACCAGCATCTGCAGTTCCTTGTTTAAGAGGGAACTGCAGATGCTGGAGAATCGAAGGTTACACAGAAAAGCTGGAGAAACTCAGCGGGTGCAGCAGCATCTATGGAGCGAGGCAAATAGGAAGGGTCTGAAGAAGGGTTTCGGCCCGAAACGTTGCCTATTTCCCTCGCTCCATAGATGCTGCTGCACCCGCTGAGTTTCTCCAGCTTTTCTGTGTAATCTGCAGTTCCTTCCTACTTAGAACAGCGCAGCACATGAACAGAGCACTTTGGCTGAGATTACTGTGATGAACATGCTACCAAAACCAACTCCCGTGTGCCTATATAATCCATATGCTTCCATTCCCTACATATCCATGAGCAAATCTTTGTGAGCTGATGAATTTAACAAGGAAGTTCCATACGTGTAGGAAGGAACTGCAGATGCTGGTCTGTACCGTAGATAGGCACAAAGTGTTCAGTTAGTTCAGTTTAGAGATACAGCGCAGAAACAGGCCCTTCTGACCACCGAGCCCGCACCAACCAGCAATCCCCGCACTTTGACACAATTGCAACACACTGGGTACAGTTTTCCATTTATACCAACCAATTAACCTACAAACCTAAACGCCTTTGGAATATGGGAGGAATCCGAAGATCTCAGAGAAAACCCACGCAGGGAAAGTACAAACTCTAGCGCCCGTAGTCAGGATCGTACTCGGTTCTCTGCCGCTGTGTGTACGGAGTTTGTACGTTCTCCCTGTGACCTCTGAGATATTTGGTTTCCTCCCACACTCCACAGACGTGCAGGTTTGGAGGCTAAATTTGGCTTGGTAAAATTGCAAATTGTCATAGAAACATAGAAGCACAGAAAAATAGATGCAGGAGTGGGTCATTTTGCCTTTCGAGCCAGCATTCGATATGATACTGGTTAATCATCTAAATATAGTACCTGCCTTTTCCCAATATCCCTTGATTACTTTAGTCCCAAGAGGTAAATCCAACTCTCTCTTGAAAATATCCAGTGAATTGACCTCCACTGCCTTCTGTGTCAGTGAATTCCACAGATTCACAACTCTCTGGGTGAACAATTTTCTTCATCTCAGTCCTAAATGGTCTACCCCTTATTCTTAAACTGTGACCCCTGGATCTGGACTCCCTCAACATCGGGGACATTTTTTCCTGCATCTAGCCTGTCCAATCCTTTAAGAATTTTGTATGTTTTTATAAGATCCCCTCTCATCCAAAGTGGACAACTTCACATTTATCCATATTATACTGCATCTGCCATGCATCTGCCCACTCACCCAACCAATCCAAGTCACCCTGCAGTCTCATAGCATCCTCATCGCAGCTCACATTGTCACCCAGCTTGCAAACTTGGAGATGTCACATTTAATTTCCTCGTCTAAATCATTAATCTATTTTACTAAAAGTCTGATCTTGACCACTTGCTGTTGTCCTGTATATTGATTTTAGAAAAAAACGCTGCCACTTATGGCTGTGATATTTGGCCATCTTACCCAGTCCCCCTCCGCTGCGCAGGACAAGAGGATTTTTCCCATTGATGAAAAATAAAAGAGTTATTAGTGTTTAAAAAATGTTGAGATTCTCTCTCCTGAAGGCCACGCCCCTTCTGGAGGGATTATAAAACTCGGAAGTGTTGAGTGCCTCAGTCATTCTCTGCAAGATGGGGGAGCAAGAGGGTCATGTCTCTCAGTTTGAGCTATGAATAACACTGAACACATGTCTACTAAACTGTGAGTGTGGTTTTACTGACATTGAGTGCCCTTAATGTGTTTTGAAATTTGAAAATGTGGTTGGTTTGAAATAAAGGACGGCAAATGGTTGGTGGTGGTTGGTTTGAAATAAAGCACTGCAAATGGTTGCTGGTGGTTGGTTTGAAATGGCAAATGATTAAAAGTATAAACTTGACAATTACCTGTTTACACTGTATAGTGATTTTAGATAAAACGCTACCACTTACGGCTGTGATTGTTGGCCATCTTACTCAGTCCCCCTCTGCTCATCAGGTGTAGAGGATTCTTCCCATCAATGAAAAATAAAAGTGTTATTAATGTTTAAAAAATGTTGAGAACCTCTCTCCTGTCAATCACACCATGAAGGCCACGCCCCTTCTGGTGTGAGCGGGGGATGGATTATAAAACCCGGAAGTGTGGGTGTGGCTCAGTCTCTGCAAGATGGAGGAGTGAGAGGTCACGACTGTCTGAGCTGTGAATCAACTGAACACACTGAATGTCTACTGAACTGTGAGTGTGGTGTTTATGTAGTATTTATGTAGTGTTTATGTAGTGTTTTGTGTGGTTTTATGGTGTTTTCTCCCTGCTTGAAGTGGTATGAAACTGCACTTGAGTTTGCTGACCTTGCACCCTGCTTGAAATGGTAGTAACTACACTTGAGTTTGGTGGCCTTGCACCCTGCTTGAAGTGGTAGTAACTGCACTTGCATTTGGTGGACTTGCACCCTGCATGAAGTCTTATGAAACTGCACTTGAGTTTGCTGGCCTTGCACCCTGCTTGAAGTGGCATGAAACTGCACTTGAATTTGATGGCCTTGCACCCTGCTTGAAGTGGTAGGAAATTGCACTTGAGTTTGCTGGCCTTGCACCCTGCTTGAAGTGGTAGGAAACTGCACTTAGGTTTGGTGGACTTGGACCCTGCTTGAAGTGGTATGAAACGGCACTTGCATTTGGTGGACTTGCACCCTGCATGAAGTCTTATGAAACTGCACTTGAATTCGGTGGCTTTGCACCCTGCTTGAAGTGGTAGGAAACTGCACCTGAATTTGGTGGCTTTGCACCCTGCTTGAAGTGGTAAGAAACTACACTTGAATTTGGTGGCCTTGCACCCTGCTCGAAATGGAATTTCAAGGAATAGCCGAGAGTCAACTGCCAGCCCACCTACCATGAGTGAGCTGCCAGCAAATCAGGCTTTAGTGACTGAGCTGTCACCCCAAGAATCCATTTCGCCCACAATATCCATACTAGCCCTCTGGAAACCAGTCCCTTCAGCCCGCAACACCCATACTGGTGTTCCAGAAAGCCCCCCCCCCCCCCCACTGGCCACCAATATTGGAATTGGTGGAGAGGTGGAATATTACGTTGGGGGTCCAGCCCTCCCGTGTGAACATGGGATCCCACGGGTCCCACATAGTCTAGTATATATTGTAAATAACTGGGGTCCCAACACCGAGCCTTGCTAGTCACTGCCTGCCATTCTGAAAATGACCCATTAATTCGTACTCTTTGCTTCCTGTCTGCCAACCAGTCCTATTTCCATGACACTACCCTGTTCCCAATACCATGTGCTCTAATTTTGCACACTAATCTCTTGTGTGGAACCTTGTTGAAGGATATTTGCAAGTCCAGATACACCACATCCACTGGCTCTCCCTTATCCATTCTACTAGTTACATCTTCAAAAAATTCCAAACGATTAGTCAAGCATGATTTTCCCGTCATAAATCCATACTGACTTTGACCGATCCTGTCTCTGCTCTCCAAATGTGCTGCTATAACATCTTTAACAATCGACTCAAGCAAATTTCCCCGATACCGATCTAAGGCTAACTGGTCTTTAAATTCCTGTTTTCTCTCTCCCTCCTTTCTTAAACAGTGGCATCACATTGGCTACCCTCCAGTCCAATGGAACTGATCCAGGGTCAAGAGAACATTGGAAAATAGTCACCAATGCATCCACGATTTCTAGAGCCACCTCCTTGTGTACTCTGGGATGCAGACCATCAGGCCCTGGGGATTTATCTGCCTTCAGTCCCAACAGTTTACCTAACACCATTTCCTGACTAACGTGGATTCCCTTCAGTTCCTCCCTCCCGCTAGATATGGGGTCGGCAACGTTGTTCTGCATAGGGGCCAGGGCGCATGTCTGTACGGGGATGGCGGACCACATCTATCACGTGTACACATGGATCCCACCCCCATCCCGGCCCGGATGGCAGGCATCAAAATCATCTCCTCTTTAACCAGCAATGCCACCCCACCTCCTCTTCCTTCTGTCTATCCTTCCTGAATATCGAATGCCCCTGCATGTTTAGCTCCCAGCCTTGGTCACCCTGGAGCCATGTCTCCATAATTCCAACTATATCATATCCCTTAACTACTAACTACGCATTCAATTCATCCACATTAATACGAATGCTCCTCGCATTAAGGCACAAAGCTTTCAGGTTAATTTTTCTTATCTCTCCTCTACCTTTTGCTTCTGTCCTCCTTTTATGGCCCTCTGTCTCCTTGCATTGGTTCCCATCCCCCTGCCCTGTTAGTTTAAACGTCCCATTGTTTTACCACATATCGTATTTCCTGGCAATGAAGACGCTATTTTTTATCCAAAATAAGGCACAGAAATTTACCTGCGTCTTGGAGGCCCAAGGTTAGGTCGTTAGCCAAGAAAGATAGACTTGGCTATCCCTCAGTACAGCATGAATGATGTTCAAGTCTATCCCTCATTGCTAGCAGCTGATGGGCAGCGGCTGTAAAGTGGGAAGCGGTTGTAAAAGGACAGTGCCGCTGGGGGGGGGAGTTCCTTTCACAGTGTGTGGGGAGTCTGGCCCGGGTCAGCACAGCCCGGGCTGCACAAAGTGGCTGGGCAGCCAGGGATAAAGTTGCGGGGAGGGCAGGAGCGTTGAGAAGGAGGGGGTCGGGGATCATGCCAGCAACTCACTCACTCACTGCTGCTATCGCATTGTGGCTGGGGAGGGAAGTAGCTCGGGTGGCTGTTAGCAGCCGCCGGCACCGGACAGCGGAACCGGCCGCCACCTCAGCGCCTTTCGCCGGCCTGCCCGCCAGCCAGCCACGGTGTCCTTTGGCACAGGTGCAACCGGTGGAGGTGGTGGTTGGCGAGTAGCTACTGGGTGCTGGTTGCTCTGTCCCGGTCTCGCTCTCCCTCTCTGTCTCTCTCTCTTCTCTCTCTACTAGTCCCGTGGCAGGTGACCTGGGCGCTACTGCCAGTCCCGGGGCACACAGGTGATGTTGCCGACCCCTGGACTAAACCAGACCCTTGATCCCGTCCTGTCATCCTTTTTTCAAAATTTAGCAACAAATTGGGGGTGCATCTTCGACGTAGGTGCGTCTTCATTGCCGGGAAATACGGGGTATGTTAGCCATGATAGAGATGGGTACAGAGAGATGGAGAATGAAGGGGTCATTACAGCTTGTATAAAACATAAACACCATCTTGGAGCAGCTGCACTAAAGGGCCGTCTCTGTGATGTAAATTTTAGTAAATTACTGCATGTGCATTTATTTTTCACTCATTTTGCCATCTGCAAAGTTTACATTTGCAAAAGTCTTGGTAAAATTAGCAAACGGATTGCCCGCATTTATTTCGAGAGAGACTAGAATACAAAAACAGGGATGTAATGCTGCAGCTCCACAAGGCGCTGGTCAGGTCGCATTTGGAATATTGTGAGCAATTGTGGGCCCCATATCTGCGGAAAGGATGTGCTGGCTCTGGAGAGGGTCCAGAGGAGGTTTACGAGGATGGTCACAGGAATGAGTGGGTTAATATATGATGAGCGTTTTAAAGCACTGGGCCTGTACTCACTGGAGTTTAGATGAGGGAGGTATCTCATGTAAATTTACCGAATAGTGAAAGACCTGGATAGCGTGGATGTGGCGAGGATGTTCCCACTAGTTGGAGAGTCTAGGACCAGGGACTTCAGATGTTCCTTTAGGAAGGAGGTGAGGAGGAATTTCTTGAGTCGGACAGTGGTGAATCTGTGGAATTCTTTTCCACAAGAGGTTGTGGAGGCCAAGTCAATGGATCATTTTAAGGTATAGATAGATTTTTGATTAGTAAGGGCGTCTGGAGTTATAGGGTGAAGGCAGGAGAATGGGGTTAGGAGGAAAAGATAGATCAGCCATAATTGAATGGCGGAATAGACTTGAGGGGCCGAATGGCCTAATTCTGCCCTTATGACGAGAAAATGAAATTTCAAAGTTGCACACACATTTGCTTCCTTCTGACAGCTCTGTTGTGGGAAGTGCAAGTTTAGTTTAGTTTAGAGATACAGAGCGGAAACAGGCCCTTTGGCCCACCTGGTCTGCGCCGGCCAGCGATCCCCGCACATTAGAACTATCCTACACGCACACTAGGGACAAATAACCTGCATACCTGTACATCTTTGTAGTGTGGGAGCAAACCGAAGATCCCGTAGAAAACCCACACGGTCACGGGGAGAACGTACAAACTCTGTACAGACAGTGTCTGTAGTCGGGATCGTACCCTGGTCTCCGGCGCTGCAAGCGCTGTAATGGGCCTGTCCCACTCTGGCGATTTTTTGGGCGACTGGAGGCGACTGCCACAACATTTTCAACAGGTTGAAAATTTTTCAGCGACAATTGCAACAATTTTTGCTGCCGTAGGTTGCCGTAGGTTGTCGTAAGTTGACGTAGGGTGTAGTAGGTTAATTCCATTACAACTGGTCCCTGGCAGTCGCATGAAGAGTCGCCTAAGTGGGACAAGCCCTTAAGGCAGCAACTTTACTGCTGCGTCACCGTGCCACATGATTGCATGGCATTCACCAACACGTGTGCATAAAATCCATTCTCTCTGCGTCTCACATTTCCTTCCGTCACCTAAAACGCAGTCCACTGATTGTGAATTACCCCAATGGTATGAAAGTCGTTACATAATCAGACATTCTTGTTGTGGATTGTTGATTGTTGTTTAAAAATCTGGTTAAACCACACAGCTAATAATTTAATCAATCCATTGTCTCACCAAAACTTGCAATATGATCCACAGATGACTTATTGCTTCTTGGCCACAATAAGCAGAGCTTAATTAAGGCTTTGGAGTGGCACGGTGGCGCAGCGGTAGAGCTGCTGCCTTACAGCACCAGAGATCCAGGTTCGATCCTGACTACGGGCGCTGTCTCTACGGGGTTTGTACGTTCTCCCTGTGACCTGTGTGTTTTCTCCGAGATCTTTGGTTTCTGCCCACACAGCAAAGATTTACAGATTTGTAGGTTAATTGCTTTCGTATTATTGTAAATTATCCCTAGTGTGTGTAGGATAGTGTTACTGTGCATGGACTCTGGGAGGCCGAAGGACCTGTTTCCCCGTGTATCTCTAAACTAAATAAAACTCCGCTGGTCAGTCGGCATCTGTGGAGAGGAATAGACAGGTGACGCTTCATAGAAACATAGAAATATAAAAAATAGGTGCAGGAATAGGCCATTCAGCCCTTCGAGCCAGCACCGCCATTCAATGTGATCATGGCTGATCATCCAAAATCAGTACCCCGTTCCTGCTTTCTCCCCATATCCCTTGTTTCTGTTAGCCCTAAG